>NW_006799985.1:1724596-1767767 GCF_000485575.1 Poecilia formosa | reverse complement strand
TATATATATATATATATATATATATATATAGCTTCTCGTCACACTAAATGCCCAATTGCCATATGAAAGCTCTCAATTTTTCCACACTGCCAATTGCGGGTAAGATATTGACTGCTCACAAATACCCCACAAATGTTGTTAAAAAAAGGAAACTATTCCTCTTAATTTGTTCATCTCCCAAAATCTTGTTATCAACAGATCTTGCAGGCCTGTCACATTAGTTGTGGGACAATTGTCGTAAAAAAAAATCTTAGTCACCAACGGTTACAAATAGGGAGGAGGCTTCCTCTAATCTTGTAAACAAGTTGCAAAAGGGAAAAGAACACAATGAGCCCAGTTAGACCCACAACACTGCTGCAGATTTGGATAATAATGATCAAAACGTTTGTTGGATTGGAAGGCGGCCATGAAACAGTCCAGCTACTGGCAAGTCGCCATGGAGAAGGCTGATAACAATGCTCATTTGAATTCGGTCCTCTTTTACAACAGCTCTTTCACGAGGTGTGCATTCTTCACTGCTGGTGTAATTCTGTGTGTTTTATTTCACAGGGATATCTGTCACTGTATCAGAACCAGACCAGTTGGATAATCATCCCCCTTTCAATGATTAGTTGGGCTGTAAGAAACAAGAAAACAAGAACAGGCTGAGGAAGACAGAAGAGAGAGAGAGAGGGAAAAAAAAGCAAAACGATTTTCACTAGTAATGTCAGATATGATTGATTTCCCAGCCATGTGGATTTGGATAATTTCATTTTGAATAAATATGTGCTCAAAAACGGTTTTGTTAGCCAGAGAGGAGGGGGGAAAAAAGACATTTTTGGGTTTTGGGTCTTGTAAACCATGATATTTGTATATTGTCCAGTAATGACAGTGTCAGAGGGAATGTGTCCCAGGGGGCCCTCTGGGCTTGTGTTCTGAATGCCACAAGCTGACAGATACATGCAGAAGAACAAGGCAGAGACCAGGCCTCATCATGACTTTCTGCAACCACCACCCCTGCCACTCATAGCCAAGACTTCCGCACTGACCGGGGTAACATAACCTCAAGCGGATGACATATTCTGATGGCAGACGCTCACAGAAAAAACAATATTTTTGTACAAGGGTGTAACTTCTATTTTTTATGACCAGTAAGTCTACAGGGACCCTCAGTCCATCAATCTCCAAATCTTTTGCTGTGACTTTAAATTGATAAAGCATGGTGAAACGCAAAACCATGTGTGAGCGCTTTGGATTTAAGAGTTATGGTTTTCTGTTTAATGGTAATTGTAGTCGAGCTATTAATACTGTGGAACAAATACATATGCATCACAAAGGGACAACAAAAGCACTTTGATAAAATAAAGTTCACATGAAACTATGAATGTCTGCTTTACGCTTTTGGCTTTATTTGGTCTAGACATGAAGGTCATTTTTTACTTTCAAGTTTCCTAAAGTAAAGTTTTCAAGGCTGCAAAAAAATTGGCATCACATAATTACTGTAGTTTAGGTAAGGTAAGGTAATTTTATTTATGTAGCACATTTTCAGCAACAAGGCAATACAAAGTGCTTATACACCAGAATGGCAGAAAAGCCATAATACTGTATAAAATAAACATATTTACTTTTGGAATATGACTACATTTTAGCTTGTGTTTTACACTGAAGCGTTGGCTTCCACCAGTGTGCACACATGTTTTTAAAGGCCCAATCTCTTAAACTATTAAATTAACTCTGTTTTGCCTGAAACACATATGGATATAAATATATATAAAACCCTATGGATATTGGGTTGCACATCTAGACTGCATATTTTGCTTTTATTATACTTTTTTGGAGAGCACCTGTAAACATTTGTTTAAAGTTTTCCTAGGTGAATCTCACTCTGGACATTGACTCTGTGATTCTGTGATAAGTCATGCATATGCTTTAATCTAAACCATGACAGCTCTCTTCTTTAGATGCTAAACAAGCAGAAAGTCAAGTCTCTGCCCCTCAAATCAAGTCTTTTCTTCCTGTGTTTAAATCCTTCCACCTTCCATGAACTTGAACCACCTTTCTTGTTTCCTCACAGCATGATGCTGCCACCATGTCTCTGTCTCACCGTATTGTTAGGTTTGACACAGACAAGATGGAGAGAGAGGTTCATTTATTAACTAGGAAACTTCTGAAGGTTGCGGTGCATTTTATTCAGGGGCGTCCGAGTAAAGGAGGCTCGGCAAAGACATAGGCAACGCTTTTCAGATTTTCATTTGTGAAAAGCTCTAAAAAACATGTTTCCTTTCCCTACAATAAATTGATGTACACAGCAGGAATTTAAATTCACTCCAACCTGGCTAAGACTTTTGTGCTGCTTCATAACAGGTAACCCAAAGAACATCTTACACCCCGCAGAACCTGGAGATTATGAGCAAGAATTGAGTAAAACAGCTGCTGCCACTGATTGAAATTATTCCTTTGTTAGAATAGCAGTCCTGATGTTAAGTACAGCTCAGCAAGTGAATTTAAATATTTTATCAGCTCCCACTTTGAACATCTAGCTTTGTTTCTTTGGAATAAATGAATACATTTAGTATCTGGTAGAACAAGAGCTGTCAAAGTTTCCTCTGAGACTTTGAGACGACACGCCAACCCACCTTGGCCCAGTGTGGATGATCCCCGTGTCAAAATGCCTGACACATCTTCAGAAGTTCTTTGCGAGTACAACTTCTACGTAACAGCGAGATTTCAAATAGTTACACCACAAGCTGTGATCGTAGACACAACTGCCTGTGTAAATGATGAATCTTTACAAAGAGGCCCTTCACATCCCAGGAGATGTCCTCATGTTCGAGAAGACTGAGGTAACGCAGAGGACAAACCGAATTCAGTCACTCTATCTTCTCTCTATTCTATATTTATAGTTCAGTTGCATTAAAAAGTTTAAAGGCACATCTAAGAATGGATAAATGTCTTTGATCACCTAAATATAATGCAAAGAGATAATTATATGTACTTTTTTCCCCTGTCTGTTCATATATATGCCACTGTTTTTCTTATGAACATTGTAGTTGGTATCAAAGAGCCTGTTTCCTACAAGAAAGCTTTGTGTTGCTCTTTAGTCTGCAATTTGTCATTGGGATATTTAGATATGGTTTCTCTTATTGCAACTGGCACCAACAGTATGTGATCTCAAAAAGTGGCTTTGCTTTGTATCTCACTTTGTCCTTTTTCTCTTAAATTTTATGCTTGAAATCCAGAAGTAGATCAGAGGTGGGTTCATGTCAACATTACCAAACCTGCATCCTTTTACTTACTTTAAACAGCCATCAGGCGAGCTGCAGCTCACCTTTCACATTTTCACCTAATTTCCCCTTTTGATTTTGTCAAATAGATTCTGAGGCTTATGGTTTTTATAAGTGACGAAGATAAAAGTGCAAAGAGCTTTTGCAAAATCCTGTAAATGAACTTGAACTTTCGCATCTTGGCATGCCAAAATGTCACACTTCAACTTCAACAGCCAGATTTACCCATCCAGAGGCTGGATGTTTTAGCCATTCTTCTCTGCAAAACAGCTCAGGCTGGCTCAGATTGAATGGGAAAACATCTGTGAATCACACTTTTCAAGTTTTTTCAAGATCCTTGGTTCACAATAGATCCTAAATGTGTGTAGATATAAATAATTTTAAATTAGCTCTGGCTTTACGTTCAGTGTGAACGGTGGACACGCTCACCCGGCTGATGTTATTTGCAGCCTCAAACAGAGCTTCTTCTGTGGTTTTTCTACATTTAGCTCAGTCTGTTTAATATTTATTTTTTAGTGTGATGTGTAAACTTTGGACAGAGTTTCTTATTGATTTATTAAATATTTATCAGTGTTAATATCCACTAACAAACGTCTGAAGCCTTCACAGAACATCTGTAATAATACTGAGGTCAAATTCCACACAGACAGACTTCGTGTAACAATTAGGTGTTTTCTGATGGTCGTTTGTTCTGCTTTGTTTTATCAGGGGTATCAGAGAAAAGAAGAACATATTTTCAGTCCACACTTTTCACATTTTTATTTTGAAAAAAAAATTGTAAGCTACATATAATTTTCTTCTACTTCATCACTGTGTACTACTTTGTGTCAGGATGGTTGCAATCTGACGAAACGGCGCATGTGTTTTTTTTTCTTCTAAGCATTGAAATATAATGGAGTGCAGTGAGGAGTAGGTTTACCTTTAACTGCTGATCACTTGTGCTCTCCCAGCTGACTTTGATGTGGGCTGCAATCCATGCTAGTCAATCACCAGGAACAATAAACTAAGTTGCTGCAGGCGTGACAGTGTGGAGAGCGTAGAGGAGCACGGTGGCTACTCGTCAGACTAATTAACCAAACAGACAGGGCCTGGCGCCATAACCCAAGACAATTCCAATCTAAGGGGCTGTAATTGAAGTGACAAGTTAATTACAGGGTGATATTATCGTGCGTTCCTTGTAACACCCTCCTGCACCCCCTCCCTGCGTCTCCCTCTCCACATGTCTCAGTCTTTCTCTGATTCTCTTAAAGCCCCTCTATCCCCCGTCTTCGTATGTATTAATTAACAATGGTTGCCCAACAGGTTTTGAGCTTGCTCTCATGTCTCCCCCACCCCATCCCTTGCACTTCTGACCTTTTCACCTGCGCTGGATCCTTAATTAAACAGAAATAAGTCCACTTTGTCTCATTTTCCCCTTACAACATTCATGAACTTGCACTCTGTAGACTTGAAACTCGCAGCAGTGGCAGCGCCACCTCCACCGCAAGCCCCCCAGCTGAGTTCCCTCCGTCCGATCCCACCCAGCACCTCTGCGCACCTCTGTAATTAGCGTTAGCATCTTCTTTAAACAAGCTACATAAAGTTTAGTGGCGGGATTAAATCAGATCATTACCATAATATGGCTGTGCAATTTGCCCCTATCTCTCTTCTTTTCCGCCACATCAAAGCCCAGCGGAGCTCTGGTGTAATTGGGCCATGCCGCCTTGTCAAGATGATTCAGCCTGATGGCTCCTCTTCTCCCTGGAAAACCTCCTGGGCATGATAATTAATGGAGAAGAAAGTCAAGTCAACATGAAGAAGAAGAAGAAGAAGAAGGAGGAGAGAAAGGGAACTTTAAAAAAAAACTTTGGACAGCTCCACATGAATATTTCACACCTCTGACTTATTCAAAATTAACGTTATCAATTTGATGTATAATGGATATTAACTTTGTCAACTCTGTTTCCTTTTAATCCAGCAATGTTTTTCATGATGTTCCTCAATCTGTGACCTTATGAGTGGTGTCTAGTGATGTAAGTGAAGTGAAATCAAAGTTTGCTTGGCTCCTTGTGTCCCTTTCAGATCAGTGTTGTCATTTCTGTTGAGGCGTCGGTGTGAGGACAGCTGCCATTCACCGAGTTCGCCCTGATTAGGAAGCTGATTTCCCTTTGGAGCTAAAGTAACAAACAGATCCTTGTGTGATCCTTTTCAAATCGTCTCTGGAGACCAGAACCAGTGGCATTACAACCACCTCGGCGTCTTACACAAGATCAGTTTTCTTTGATAATTTACATCATTATGTCACCTTGTAGGAGGAATGCAAATTACAGGCCCGCTGTGCCTTTGTTGACACTCTTTGCCAGCACACTTTGGTAATAAATAAGGCCAGGCTTCAAACACAGACAGGTGCTGGGCGTCTAGCAACTCTCGCTATGAATATCCTGAGTGGAAAGTCAGCTCTGGTTGTTGTTGATTTGTTGCAAATTAGCACCATATGTTTTATCCTCGAGTTTACATATGAATGAGTGAAAACACGGCGGAGGAGGAGGACGGAGATGGGCGAGGGGGCTGAATATCGACGATTCTCTCTGCGCGCTCGGTCTGGGGCGAGATGTGAGGCGGGGGGCGGAATGGTGGCTGCCATTCAAACGTCCATCATGCGTTCAGCCAGTAAGCAAGGAGAGACAATGCGGGTGACAGTTGGTGATGGAGACAGCTGGTTGTCCCGCTCGCCCCTGCCTGTGATCCAGGATGAGGTGACGCCGTGGCCAAAAAAAATGAAGAGACGTTGTAGTCTAATCAGAAGAGTGGGCCAGACTCCCTGCCTGTGCCAACAGGAGACCAGTGCCACATGGACGCCCGGCTGGCACGTCAGACAATACCTTTGCTGTCACTGCGCCCCGCTACTCCTTCTTCCTCTTTCCATCTGCCCTTCTCTGAGTCCTCACCCACCAGTGCAGGGGGCTCTGGGGGTTGTCAGTTAAACCAAGTAACCTTTCTGCTCTTTCATTTCTTCCAGCCCAAATTTGAATATGAAAAGGGACTCTCTTACCCAGTCAAAGACCATCACTTTAATGACATTTGGCAGTCATTTGATTTATTAGGTTTTAGAGGGTGGAGAGAAGAAATCCACTAAATATTTCATATGCCATGCTAATCCTTGTAATATTGCCAGCTGAAGCCGTGTACCTGCATCGCTAAGACGTGAGGCACATGGATTTCTCAGAGTCAGATGGCTGGAAATGCCTGTGAGTCTACTGAATAATAAAATAGCAGTATTGAAATATTTAGACTTTGATTCCCATTAAAGGAATCTTTAAAACATGAGATTTACGTTTCAGGAAGAAAAGAAAAGTGATAGCAGAGGCAGCAATCACAACACACCCGCGTGCAGAAACCTTCAGCCAATCTGAATAACAGTCTCACTCCACTGCGCTTCTAAAAAGTAAATTCGGAGAGATCCAAACGGCACGGGTTCAAACAAAGAGCAGGCTTCCAAGGTAGAACAAATGGCTCACAAGGAGCCGTTTGCGTGATGGCATGTGTTGTGTTTCCCCGGTTGATGTCGGGTGAAAGGCACAAGTGACGAGAGACCGGGCCTACACACGTATAAAACATTCTGTGACAAAAGTAGCTTCAGAACTGGGAATGAAAGGAAATGAGGTGTCAGCAGTTTCATCCCACTCGCAACACTTCTCTCATCTCAGCCCTGTTTGACATTTCCACAGCTGCTCTGAGCAGTAAGCGTTGTACTGAGGATACCAGTGCCTCTCTTTGTTCACAGAGCTTTTTGTCCATTTGACTGTGTTCCAGAAAGTCTGAGAGAAGAGACAAAGACTGACAGAGACATAAACGGAAGCATGTGGTTGGGAATATCTACATCCTCAGACCTTGGGGCCTGCAGTTGGCTGACTGTATGCAGGGCCTGATGTGGAGGCGCTGAGGCAAATTTGCCACATGCTGCCTTCTTGCCTGTAATCTCAGGACACTTCGGTTTAAATTTGTCTCTCCCCACAAGTTCTTGGCAACCGCGACTCCCTCTTTTATATTTGACATTGACCTCGCTGTGACATCACCCCTCTGAGCACTGTGGCATCACTAACAGATATGATGAAAGAGGCCAATGGCAGGCCACCATGACTACGCACAAGGCAGCCGCCACTTTGAACTCCCTGCCTGCTTTTGTTTTCCCTGCAGTTTGCAAGCCCGGGTGGTCAAAGACATGCGCGTTTTGACATTACACGCGGCTTACATGTGGCCAGAGGCTGAGCGATGCACCACTACTTTGGTTGGGCCATGTCAAGGGATTTGCCACAAATATCCACGAACTGAAATAACAACAACCGTACTAGGGTACGTACGACAGATCTGAAATTTCATTTTTAACCAACCAAAACCAGCGTGCTTTTCCATTCTGTTCCACATAACTGCACTGCTGTAGGCTATTTGCAATATGCAATACCCAAAGGCATATGGTAAGATGAGAATTTGTTCCGTTGACTAGAGAAGAGACTGTGATCTCACTTTTACCAGCACGATCCCTTACTTTGGGAATAAGCGTCACTGTCGCATGTGTCACATAATAGTACTGTTAGTAAGAATGAAGTCTGTGCTCACCTGCATTGCCTTCGAGATGAGGTGGCGTACATTAAATACAATGCAAATTTTATGTGGTAAACACAGTTCTTTCCTTATTAGCCGGTGGTTTCTCCCAGCTTATTACCGCACTCTTATCAGGGCCCCCAGGAAGCTGAAAGAAAAAGAAAACCCAGAGGAGGCCCTACTCCACATTTGCAGGGAGCAGTATCAAGGGTACTGATGTAGATGCGTGTGACATTGTGTATCTTTTGCTTGTCTTTTTGGTTTTCTTATGCAGATTTGAGCTCAATGTGTGCATGCACTTGGGTGCTCATGATGGAGCTGCAAGTTACACAAGCTAATCAGAGCTAGTGGGTGTGTAATTGGACATAACAGGCATCACTCGGGCAGAATGGGCGGGAAGAGTCAGTGTGGATCTTGAAGGACCAGCCAGCTAATTTGCACACACTGGTATTCCTGCGTTGACAACTGGAGGCAACTAAATGAGCCGGGGAGAGGCGAGCCAGACAGTATGCCACTGTGCACCCCCTTTACTTGATTCGCCACCAGGGCTTCTGCACCCAGGTAGCACAATTACTGCCCATTCTATCTCCCTAAATTGTGAAGCGGAAAAGAAGTGACACGCATGAGGCGTGCATCACTGTAATCGAATCTAAATGAAGACTGTGCATAACCAGAGCTCCCACCTGAGACAGTGGGAGAGATGTGACCGCGCCAGCCTGTCAACACCGTGTCAACACACCCGTTCACAGCCCCGTCTGCATGCATAATCACACCGATCATTACAGTGTCAATGAAGATAATGCAAATATAAAGAGTGGAGGCAGGAAAGAGGAGGAAATGGAGTGTATCCGGCAACGGTTCAACTTACACTGTCGTTGTTGTGATTTAGAGTACTGTAATGATAGGGAGGGAAGGTGTTCGGTTTAATTTTGATCAGCTGCACTGAGGTGACTTTACACCTGTTGGTATGAAGAGAACACCCATCACAACTACTACGTATCAGAGCCAAAATCTCATGCTTTATGGAATAAGCACCAATAGGTTCCAATGCCAAAGTGAAAAAACTGAAGTTTAACTCATTTAAGTTTGTCCACTCACTCATTCTGTAAATAAGTCAGGAGTTAGGAACATCATTAGTGAAACGACATCAAGAGATCAAACCGTCATCACTAATGGAGACTGGTCGTAACCTAAACTGGATTGTGTCCAATTTTTGATGGGGAAAGTAGCTCATTATGTCAACGTACCTAAAGCTGATGTGCACTGTGACTGTGTCTAAATTTTACTAGTAATAAGGAGTTTTTAATATACACCACTCAACTGCATGTTACGATCTGAAAATAATGAGCTATATGCATAAAATTTGTCCGACTCCTGGTTTGACGCGCTCAGACTGTGACACGTGTAGCACAACTCATTGTGTGTGCTTGTATTATTAGCTGGCTAATAAGGTAACCTGTTAGTTACCTTAGTTTGAAATGCCAATTCCTAAAATCCCTTTTGGTGATTTATGTTACGTTTTATTGTGTGCATATAGACCGCATCAGCGTATTGGCACCGCAAAGTGGTCTATGTACAGAAAATTGTGGTGTTAAGCATCTAAAACAACCCACTGGCTTTCAAAAGTAACGTCATTTAAAGTTATATTGATTTTTTTATTTTTATAGTATCAGTACAAGTATGTTCTGGTGCCATAGTGCAGCAATAAGTCTTATGAACCATTAACCTTAGGGGACATTGCATGAACTCTGTTTTCTGCTAAATCTGTAGACATCTAAATCATGCTAACTGCTCTGCTAGCAACAGAAAGGTAAAGTTCCTCACAAAACAAAATCACCCAGTTAAACATTTTCACATTTTTGTCAAGCTACAACCACAAACTCCAGCATATTCTTGGGGAATTTCATATAATAGAACAATACAACACTGAATAAGTAGTGCAACACTTTTGAGGTGGAAGGAAAATGATACATGATAGAGCCCCTCTAATCTGATACCACGCAATAAAATCCAGTACAACTACCAGTAGAGCTTCCTTCAGAACCAACCTAAAGCGTCCAGCTATTTGTAATTGAATCTCTGTATAAACACAGCGTTCTCTGAAGGGGTCAGGGAGTAATTTTAGAGAACACTAGTGAAGAAAGTACATCATGAACAATAAACAACACGTTCAGTGTGGTAAACTGTGGAGGGAGCATCAGGTAAACTGGCCAGAGTGGACAAAAAGGTGGATGGAGTGAAATACAGGATGAAAAAATGAAAGTTTGTGGTAAGATTTGAAAAATTGTTCTTCATTTATATTTTCTGTCCATTTTCACTGAGTTTGAGCTATTTTGCAAAGAACTTGAAACAATTTTAATTTTCAGATGCGTAAAGCTGGTAAAAAAAAAGAATTGCACTGTAATGGCAGAGGAAAATGATTCTGTATAGAATCGACTCAAGAGGGTTCACTGAAAATGCATTTTTCAGATGTAGAAGTGTCAGAAAATCATGAACCGGTTCAACCTACGAATAGATTATAAGAAATTAAGGCGTCATTATAAGTTATTCTGTAACAATATTCCATTAAAACTAGTTTTCCATAAATGGTAGCTTCTAAAATCCTAACACTAAAGCATTGTCATGGAAATCTTGGAGGAGAACTTCTTTTGCCTCTTTTGTAGTGCAGTGGCAAGGTGCTACGATTGGATGTTTTCTTTCCACAATCCCATCACTCCCATATTTCAGTCACTCATCTGGCCTAAACAGTCTCCGAGCAATTTCCTTTGCTGTCATGAATACCAGCGTGGTGGAAAAAAGCAATCGACAGCATGGCTTTGGTCAAAGTGAGCATGGCAACACCCTGTTTAACGACGACAGCGTACTTTGTGCTGTAAGCGTAACACATGATTTCTCAGTACAGCAGATTTTATTTTAAGGGATCCGACTGGCTTCTTCGGGCGGTGATAAAGTGGCAGCGCGGAGTTACAGGAAGTAGGCCCGTCTCCGGAGGCTCTGACCAGACACGTTTTCCTCCTTCTTTAGCCCTCAATTAGAAGCGATAGTCTCCCACTCCTACAATGTCTCCCTCTCCTCAGCAGAGATATATTTATCTGAGGATAATTGGCCATTAAATCCTCACTTGACAACTGTGAAAATGCCACCCCAAGAGTAATCTGGCTGCCAGAAAATGACAACGGTTGGCAGAGCTGTCGACTGCTGGGAGCCGCATCAGGGAAGGATGGATCTATTCCACGCACATCCATACACGTGCACACATACACATTAAACAGAGCTGGCTGTCCTAATCAAATTCTGTCCTGTTAGCAGGCTTTTACTATTTATTTTTATTTTTTGGGAAAGGGAAACCCCTAATTATGATCCCGATTACGAAATGCTAGGATTAAACAGCATACATTTAAACCCCTCTGGCAGGGAACAGAAATGCTCTTCAAGCGTTATTTATTTTCATTAGCTCTTTAACCTCTTCGCTTTGATCACTTTATCTGTGCACTCTATTTTCAATTACAGATGTTGTGCGTCTTTGAAGGCCCCTAACAAAAATGGGATTTTTCTCTGCCTGACGTCTGACTGAGCGGAGCTGATCCTTATCATGAGGTTCAGAAATATCTGAGCCTACCAGCTTTTTGAGGCTGTCGACAGCCTGGCAGAGGGGAATGGAAAGACAAGCGTTGTGCTAAAAATTTCTGTCCTTTTCGTCCAAGTGTCTTCCTTGGTTGTCTCTCAAGCTGCTAACACGAATCAGACAGGGTAGCAGATACGGTACGTGTGATTATTCATTTGGAATGGTGTTTCAAACACTCAGCTTCTTGGTAAATAATTTTCATTGACCATTAAGGCAAATATTAGTAATGCCAACGGCAGATTTAGGTTAGAAAGATGTTTACCAAGATATTCTCACTGGAAATTATGCTGATGTGTTGGAGTGGCACTGCCAACACTCCTGACGTCAATCTGATTCATGATTTGTGGAAGGAGCAAAAGATTATAGTGATGGCATTTTCCATTTTCAAAACTGTGAGCTTGTCACTAATGATAAAGTAGCAAAAACATCACCGGGAATAATGAGCTGATCAGCAATAAAAAAGAGGTTTTTGTTTGCTGGAATGATTTTCTACTGGTCATTATTAAGGGTACAGATAATTTTGATGAAACAGAACTTTTCTTCCAAAATTTTAAGTCTTTGGAAAAGTAATGATCTTGCTTGAAAAAAAAAGTTGTTTTTTTTCCTCTTGGTACCCCCAAAAGTGTCGCTCTAGTTGGAGACACCAGCAACTTTCCAGATGAAATTATTTTCTTTTAATTATTTTCTGACTTGATAGGACTAAGCAAGATCATTTGCATAAAATAAACAAAGACATTATTTCTCTTTTTTAACATTATTGTCCACACTGAAAAAACAGCCAGAAGATTTAAGGTTTCATAGTGTTTTTGTGTGAAATTGTGAAGATAATTTGTGCATTTATTTTGAATCTTGTGCCAATAAGTGTGTCTCTTCCTCTCAGTCCATCTATGCAGAATCATTTCAGGTTTAGGTGCAAGAAGATCAAATAAGATATGTCTTAATGAGATACTTTTAATTTGTACTGGGAAGTATTTTGTCTCAGCATGCAAAAAACTGCATTTTATCATCTGGGGGAAAAAAATTGGATTAGGACAGAGCACCAGCCACAGGAATGTGATCTTTGTTTTTTTCTTAGTCTGGGTAATGAGTCGAGAACAAAAGGTTGACAATAACCGAGGAGACAAAATGAAAGAGCAGTGCTTCATAAAATTATAAAACATATAATCTACGTGTGAACAATTCTCACTTAGCTGGATGAAAATGATGCAAATTCACAAAGTTCCCAATCTAGGCCAAAGTTTGACTGGAGTGCGTACAACACAGCACCTATGCCTTGCAGATGTCAAAGGCTTTCAGACAGTCGTATCCGAAAAAAATACTAAGACTAGCTTTAGGTGTATCCTTCCTTTTCAGATGACATTTATCTTGGAGATTCAGAAGGGTTTTAAAATCACAGCATCTGGTATATCATGTTTTAGGACACACATCCTGCCTTCCTGAGCAGGAAGCTGAGAGCATTCTCTGATAAATCCCAGACGGTGCCGGACATCCGGCAGAGAATCAAAAAGTAATATCACTAATAATACATCAGAAGGTAGGAATAGCGGTGGGCCCAAGACTGAAAGCTCCAGACTGTGTTGTTTATTAATTCAGAACAGTGTTTCATTTTCACAATCCTTGTTATCAAAAATTCCAACATCATCTTGAGTGCAATCTCATGTCTGAGCGATAATGGGACGGAAAGTACAGGAGAGGTAGATAGGAGCTCTGTAGCATAAAGTATTCACCGGAGAGTATGAAACAGGTGGAGAGGGAATGAGAGGAAACAGTGTTTTTGCATTTCCCAGCCTCCATCCACCAGTGACAACACCCAAAACAGGCGCACTCCACGTTTTAACAGTTTGTCGAGGGAGCTTTTGTTTGTTCCGTTGTTTTTTTGTTGTTTTTTTTTTTTTTTTACACCCCTCCCTTCACATTAGCCTATTCCTCTGGAGGCTGCTTCGCTGCTCAAAAAACAACAATACTCTCCCAGTTGACTCTGTTTGATGACCTACATTACATTCTCTTTGCATGAAAGTACAGCGGCCTGAGATGTTGTGTGCATATAAACTACAGTGTAAGGGAATCAGACAAAAGGGAGCGGCGGCCATGCTGGGATGGAAATGAAAGTGTGTACCGATGTAAGGGACGCACTGCATCAAGACGGCTGTGTGTAGTCTAAACACCACCGCTGAGGGTTAGTGCCACTGATTTAGTGTTTTGTGTGTTTACATGTTTTCTGCATGCAAACCGGACACATGTTCTCCCGACTTCGCTTGTCGCACACAAAACAATGCTGCTGCAAAGCTCCTCTGGGGCCAAATGGCAGCCACTTCCTTCCTTGGGATTTGATGAGCTGTATGTCCAAAGCGGCGCATCTTCTACCTTCGAGGCTGTGTGTTGAAATCTCCAACCAAGGCGCATCTGTAGAAGTGATTCACCGAAAATGAGACCAAATGAGTTTCATCTGGCTGGATGGACAGTGAGCATATTGGATGTCCTTTGATCGTAAAGTAAGAACATATTGTGGTGTATTATACTTAGTTCTATTGTATGCATGGTTGTTGTGCTTAGCAATCCAGTCTCAACCTCTGACCAAAGCCACATATGTTCAGCATGGATAAAAAGTCGACTCCAAGATGTTCCTCCAACAACGGCTCCTTTGAAAGCTGGTTTTTATATATAGGCACTGGAAGTTTCCCCAATCTCTTCAGGGTGCGTCTTCACTGCAAAAAACACAGGAGTGCACCCGTGGCACTGTTGCAACTTGTGTAATGCGTCATGCAGACTTGGAAGAAAAAGCTCACTTCTGAAAAAGCTGTCACACAAATTAAGCTCCTTCACTTTCCCCCTTTTCCAAAAACTAAAAGTTTCTGTGTTATCCCTGAGAGCGGCACTAAAGCTGAAAGCCAGTTAAGCCCCATTAGGAGCCTGCGCGCTGTGACGATCTCATTGGAAGTGCTGGATGAAAATTGCCCGGATTAATGTGTTAATCCGCCTCTTTAAAATGCTAATGTCCATTTTATGCCCATTAAATCTCAGTGTGTGTTGTCTTTGATGCGTGCAATTTCTATCAATTAAACACAGAAGAGTGAAACAGGCAGGAGAGAGATTAGTTCCTTGCTTCAAGCATGAATTTCTCCTTTTGGTTACATATTTATTTCGAATGGGCAGGAAAGGGGGTGAAGTGGTTTGGGATGGGTTTGTGAAGGATGGAAAGAGGAGTGTGATGATATTAAGAGTCCTCTGCATCTTTCACAGAGCTTGAAACAAACATCTAAACAGCAGAAAGAGGGAGTGTGTAAACACAGTATTAAATTTCAGAAAATAAACTCATTTTGACCTCCTTGAATTTGCAGTTGCGAGGGAGGGTGACAGGTGTACTGGCTGGAAAATTTATATGATCATCCAAAACCCAATAATCCATAACTATGAAGTAGAAGGGAAAAAAGATACACTCAAATCACAATTTGAAAACTGTGGTTTGCATTTGTACTCCACCAGAAGGTACTTTGTGGAACCACCTTTTACTGCAACTATGAGATCAGGTTTTTTTTTGTTTGTTTTGTTTTTTGAGAATATGTCCACTATAGTTTTGTGCATCAACATTTTTGAGCATCTTGAGTTGTTTGAGATTATTTTTCTAAGTGAGGAATGGAAGTTGCTGTACAGGCTCAAAGTGATGGGCAGGAATGATCTCCTGTAGCGGTCTGTGTTAAAGCAGTTCTAAACAAGCCTCTGACTGAAGACACTGTTGTTGCATAACAGTCTCGTGAAGAGGATAGTCAAGGTTGTCCATAATGCTCTTCATTTTATGAAGAATTATTCTTTGCAAAATAGGATTGAACAAATGATTTAAATTAAGCTAAATTAAAATACTTGTTTTTTTCTTTGCAAAATAGCTCAAGCCCAATCAGATTGGATGATTTCTGTAAATATAATTTATTTGCTCTGACTCAAATTCTCAATTTGATAGAGGTCAGGACTTTGACTGGGCCATTCTAACACAGGAAGATGCTTTGATGTAAACCATTACATTTCTGGTTATGCTTAGTGAGCTTCTTCAACAGGCTCAAGTGTTTCATAACACATTCAAAGCTTTTAATATCTAATCCCACACTTCTGCCCTGAGCTATCAGGTGTGTTCCTTGATCTTCATGATGCTGTTTGGTCTTACGACTCATATCAGAGAAAACACAGATCATTTACACACCACCACTAACTTGTTCCCTGACCGGTTCAGCTAACCTACGATCAATGGTTCTTCCCCTCAGTTGGTACAAACCATTCATCCGTCCCTCACAGAGTCCAACACATGCATACAAGGACAGTTTGTGGCTTGGAATTGCTCGGAGGTTAGTGTGTGGGTCCATTGTTGTCTGTCTCTGTGTCCCTTTGTTGGACCAGCATTTGAAGCATGAATGTTTTGCCTAAAATCTTGGAGTGGGTTCCCATTTCCCAATGCATTCCATCAACTCAGTTTTAAAAACCCACAATAAAGATTTTGGACTGGTAGTGATCGAAAGCTGCATTGAAACCCAGAGCTAATGGATGTTCAAAACTGGTTCACACATTTCGTCTGAACATGGGAGATTAATGACGATCAGCCTTTTCTGGATTTAACCTCCTCATTGGCTTCTTGGCCAGCCTTCGGTCCTCACTGCCCTTCTCCTCATGTCAGATCAGCTCTTGAACCGTCCTCCCACAATCATCCACAGCAACGATACTGACCTCAAACACCCATCTGCCTGTCCACTCCCCATCGTCTCCGGTGTTCGGTCAAGGTCTCACAGGCCATCCACTCCACACACCCTGGAACAAAGAACCTTTACCTAACCCAGCCACCTTCCCTCACCTGGGTCCTCTCCACATCTCAGCACCCAAACTCCACTGCTAAACAGTAAGCTTGCCTCCCGTTAACCTCTCCATCAACATTCATCTTCAAAATAACCTCCGCTTTCATTAACGGTCACCTTCCAAAGCCTGAGTTTCTCCCTGCACAGAGAGATCGACAGTGATATGGTGAAGTGGAAGGAAAGTTATAAAGGTTTTTAAATTTACATTTAAAAACGGAAGAGTGATGCCCATTTCCCTAAATAAGAACTAATGACACCTTCAGAGCACCTTCTGTTACATGTTTGCTACAGGTGGAATAACATGATTTGGTCAGATGAGACCTTTGGGCCCCAAACATACAGCCAAAGAGATAATGAAATAGTTTACCACAAAATATGGTTAAATGGCCCGGTCAAAATCAAGACCTAAATTCAACCCTCAAAACATGTCAATTGCTTCAAGCAGACAATATCCAGTCTGTCTCAGCTTGAGCGTATCTGCAAAGAAAGATGGGTAAGGATTTTTTTTCTATAGATGTGCAAAGCTGGTAGAGACGTATCACGAATGACTTGGAGCTGTAAATGCAACTCATTTGGTTCTACAAGACTTGGCAATGTTGACTCAGGTGAACTGAACACAAATAGATTTTACACCTTTCAATTAAGACAAAAAAAAAATCAAGACCAAGGTGCCGTTTCTTTCCTCTCCATAATTACTGACTGCCTATGACTGTTTAAGTTTGAGGTTGTAACATGACAATATGTGGAAAAACGTTCAAGTTGTCAAGACACTATACTTTAGATTTGGGAAGCTGTCGCCCTTTTAAGTGTGACTCAGTATAAAACACGCAGACTAGAGAGTCACTGAGACGATTCATAGCTATCTTCCCATAACAATGAGAAATCTGAGATTGGTAGGTGAGGAGCTCCAGTAATCCTCAGGTATTGATTATGAACCACAGTTATAATTGACTGAGTTGAACTGTGAGTCAGCAGGAGCCAGCAAATGCAGCTTGGACAGAACTGAACTTCGCGGTGAACACCGTGGAATTTTTCATCCCACAAATGTCGGGATGACTCGTGGATGCCCTCGCTGTTGTGCAAAGTCTTTTAAGACCAGGAGTGTCACAGCTTGTCCAATCACAGAGGCCTCTGCGGCTGACCATAAAATGCTTCCAGATTCGTCACACACACACAGATACACACGCAGACGTGCACAGGCTCATTGTTCAGAGTTAAAGTGCTTCCAGTAAACTAGCATTTATCATATGAGTGCTGTTTTTGAGGTAGAACACAAGGAATGATTTATGGATGCATATCAACTTCTCTCACACTCACCCTCCATCATGAGCAAAATATGTCACCATAAAAGTAAAATACACCCTGAGCTACATGGTGAAAATTTACTAACACATATTTTATTTACTCAGCCATTGTGTTACAAGTAGCTGTTTGCCAATGGAAGGTTATGAGAGGTCCAATAATGTATAAATATAGATTTTTTTTTTAAGATGTGGAAGTCCATGCAGTCCAGTGGGAAGACTCAATAGAAAGCTGGAGATTTCAGATTTAAAAGACTTCTCTTAACAAAAAAAACTGCCCTCCCATCAACAAAAGCAGCCCTTCCTCCCCTTGTAAAGCATATGTGGAGTGTTCAGAGGGATGGGGTAATTTATTAAAATCGACCTAATTTTCCGTGATGTATTAAATCTCTGCCTCAGTAAGCGCAAGCCCCATTTCATTGAGTGAATTAGGTGCTCGCTGCTTGGTGCGCTCAGAGACCTGGAAAATGAGGCCTGGACTGGTATCAGAGAATGTTCACAACCTGCTAATGGCTGAGGGATGAAACAGATTACCGCAACATTTACTGCAGTTCAACAGCATATTTGAACGGCCAAATATAGGCACAGTTAGCACTGGCATTGCACTGAACTGTTTAAACATGTACAAGATTGCAAAAGGTGGATGGTTTTGCAGAATTAAAGTTTATTTACACTCTCATAATATTCCATTAAAAGAATATTTTATGCAGCACATAAAAAGGCAGCTTTGGTTACATTAAAACAAACTTCTTTAAACAACTAACCTGTCAGGATCGGTAGTTTTCTGTTTATTTTTGAGTAGTTTCCATGTTTATTTGTTATCCTGTTTCCCTGTGAGACTCTGTCTCTGCGTTTCCACGTTGATTGTTCCCAGGTGTGTCTTGTTCCCTTGTTTACCTCCCTTTGTATTTAAACCCACCTGTTGTCTTTGTCTCTTGTCGGGTCCTCGTCTAACGTCTGTGCTGCCAGTGATTTTGGATTTTGAGTTGTTCTCCTGGTTCGTCATTAAATCATAATTTTCATCATGACTACCTGGTTTCACCGGCGTCTCCCTCACCACTCACAACCACACATCATGACATAACCTCAAATAACCAAAACATGGCAAGATATAGAGAAATAGCTTAGGTACATTTGGAGCCCGATAGAGCAATAATTAATATAATGGCAAAGTGTCACACTAAAAACACTAGCTGAAATACCACACACTTTATAAAGTAATTATTTTGATCCTATTAAATATTAGACATAAAAACTCTTAAAAGGCCTAAGAAGGTGTAAACCATGACAGATACTGTATCATTTGATCAATTTAAAATGATACGGTAATCAGAGAGATTAAGTGAGATAAAACAAATCTAATATTCAGGGGTATTTTATGATCTTTCCATTTGAAATGTGTGACCCCAAACAAATGATTCACCATAAAAATGAAACATAAAAAACTTCAAAGGACACCTGAATGAAGGAAAATTTCATTTGGAAGAAAAAAAATCTAAAGTCAACTATTCAGGTGATCAAGGATTTGATTGATGAATGCAAGAAAAGCACATATTTCGTCACGTTTCTTTTGATATGCTATAAAAAGAAAACGTGTACATAGATAAAATCAGCTGATTACATTAAAACTTTTTCTCCCTTTTCAGATGAATGAAATGTTATTTTCAGATCACAATTTTAACATATACATATACATATACAACATATACAGTGGTTGTGACGAATAAATAGAACGATTACATTTTGAGTGTGTTTATGGTGCCAATAGCTATTCTTGAAAAATAGTAAATATAGTTTAATTTTCCATGCTGTACAAACTTTTCTAATCCTATTCTCAAAATAATTCATTTAAGAAGCAAATATGCAACAGAGGAAACTTCTTTATGATACTTTATGAAACATCTTCTTTATGATACCATCAGCAAGCCAGTCATTCTTTTAATGTCCATAGTTGTGAGTTAATCAAATCTATTGGCCAACGTTGCCTTTGTGGCATCGTGTCTACATTTCTATTTTTAGAATTATTGAGACCCAAATTTACTCAGAAATTGTAATGAAGATCTGCACAACCAATCTAAAGACTCACTCTTTGTCATGTTCACTTTTAAATTGGCTGCAGTGAGAACAGCCAATTTATTCCAGTCTAATTATAAACACTTCAACAAACTTGTAGAATCACTTTTTGCTCCAGAAACATGATTTTTTCTGTATGAAAGTTTTTGGAGGAATTTTGACTCATGTGCTCTTCATAACTGCTTTAGTTCACTGAGTTTTATAGGCAGTCATTTATCCTCAGATGGGGCGTCATGGCTCTTTGGAAAAGAATAGCCGTCTTGCAATTGGAAATTGTGGGTTTGTTTCTTGCCGCCTGCCCAGCCACATATTAATGTGCCTTTGGGCAAGGCAATTATGTCCAATTTACCCACCAGTAGATGCATGTGTGCATTTGTGAGGGTGACTGAATTGGGTGAATGTGATGGTAAGTAAGGTAGAAAAGGGTTATATAGGTTCAGTTCTTTTACTACTCAGAGATCTCTTAAAGCTCTAGCTCTTAAATGATTGGTTCATAATCAACTAAGAGTATTTTCTTCAATCAAATCCTGATCGAGTCAAAGTCTACACAGTGTGCAGGTCCAACTAAACATGGTGAAGTAAATTATGACTCGACATCTTTACATTGGGTTTCTTATGGTGCATTCTAATGCAACTATGCTGGCTTGATCCAAGTTGCCATATTCATTTTAGAGTCTTTTTTTTTTAATTGTACTGTAACAAAAGCTTAACCTTCTAATCAAAGTCTATAGAGTCTAAGATGAACTTCTTGGCTTTTTATGCAATTTCTTTAAGCATTGCACGGCCTGACCAGTCTGCCAACCATCTGTCGTAAATGTCTTCCAACAATGTTTCATATAATAAAATGATTGAAATTGTTTACAGATGGTTTTATAACCCACCTAAACAATTTAAAGCAGCAACTATTTTATCGTATTTGCTGATGTCTTTCAATCTTGGCAATGTTGCCTAACCCTAACCTTAAGCCATAGCCATAGCATTGTGGGTCGATATTATTCACACGACCCGGTACAGAATAACTTTCATGTTCAGTTGTTAAATGACAATGGCAGTGACCTACTCTTTGGCCCTAATCAACATTACTAACCCATATTCCTGTGGTTTTCATAGTCTCTCTAACAGGTCATAGAAAAAACAACAGAAAAACTGCACAACAGTTCAAGCTAAATGAAATGATTCTATAAACTGTTCACAGCCCAGCTGAAAGTGGATAGCTAAAAGTATAGTTCGCTTTACATCCAGCCAAACCTCAGAGATCATTTTTTTCGTGGAAACAGACAAAGCCTGCTCATTGTCATGTTGTTCTGCTTGTTTTGGGGTTGAGGCAAAATTAGTTGCAACTGAGTTTGAGGTCCAGAGACGGCGTGCTCCCACGATGTTTGGCCCACAGTTCATCATTATACAATTTGTCTGTACTATTTCAACAAACAGGAAGTCCCTTAAAACTAGCAGATGATCTGGCACGGGCATGTCTCCTCCGACAGTGTTCTCATAGGAGCAGTGATGAGGCTGGACAGATTCAAGATGGTGTGGTTATATTTATGGCCAAGACTTCCCTCCAATTTATTTATTTATTTATTTTTATTCGTAGGAAGGAGCCAGTATACTTGGATTGCCTGCCAGCCACTCTTCTGCGTGAGAGCTCTAACCCACAAACAACATTGTCATTCTTGTACTCTTTTTTGCCTCTGGTTTCTCTCCTGAAACCCAAGCAGCCATGTGCTCCAATAACTGAGGCAGCATTTTGGTTTGCACTCCCAGATTTCCATTACTTCCCCTTCCTGTCGTCCAGTGGTTCCAGCTGGTGTTATTAGATTGCATATTGCAGCACATCCCCAAGGGAAGGCATTGTTATGGAAGTTGGTTCAAGTGAACTAGAATCTATTCTAACTTCATTCAGCCGCTTCACTGTCTTAACACCACAGCTGTCAGCAATGTCACTACATGATGAGCTGTGACACCACCGAATCTAGCAGCGCTTTGTCACCCTGATACACTTAAACAGAGCTCTGGCTTGGCAAAGACATGCTGTCAAGTCAGGAAAGACCATTATCTGCAATAGACACAAAAGTACAGGAGATCCCTGCAGACACAGAGATGATTAAGGGCTAAGTGTCATTCTTCCTGTCTTGGTGTATTTTTTTTAAGGAGCTCTGTCTCTCTCTGTCCTTTTTACCGCACAACGCAGACTTGTAGCCCTATAACGCTCATGCGTGCTAGGAGAGGACACAGACCCTGACAACCATGATGGAGAATTATCCGAAGCTACCAGGCCTGGTCATCCCCAAAACAACCAAAGAAGGACAAAATATGAGAGTAAAAATCAATGTGAGGATTTGAATATAAGCGGAAAGCATGAGCACAAGGGCCTTTAAGAGCGAGTTGGATTTGCAGTGAAGGGAAAGCATTCAAGGAATGCGTGGACACGAATTGGGGACTTGGTTCTGGAGACCAAAATAATGAAGCTAAGCCTCGTTGACACGGGCCTGGCAATGGGTGTCTGATTTCAAAATGATGATATTGCTTGCACGCCAGTGAAGCTGCCAAATTTAGAAATGTGTTGCCACTGCTGGCCACACTTGTCTTTATCCATATATACTGTGACTTCTGTCGGTTCTTTAACATAAATTTGTGAAATCCACGGAAGAATCACTGACTGAATGTTGTCATAGACATCAGGGACTGTAAACATAGGGGGTCTTATCTGTATCCCAGCAGCTATTCTGTCTCTGTTTAATAATTTCAGAAGGTAAAACTTTACTTTGGTGGAGATAAATACATTGGAGAAAAGATTTTACTCATTTCTGGCACTAAAAAGAGTACAAAGTCAAAATATGAGATGCATATTCCAGCTTTCTATGCTGAAGTAAAGAAGGGCAACACTTGCAAACTTTCTTTCAGTTGTCTTTCTTTTGTAATTGTGCCCTCCCTTATAACAGTTCCCAACAGAAACAAGATTTCTGTTGGAGCTTAAAGGAAATGTGACCCAGCAGTCCCCACTGCTGATGATACTAATATACTTTACAAGTGACCATAACTTGCCTACTTTTACTAGGAACAATTTTAGAGGCGGATTATTTTATTTATGTAGTTGGCAGATTTAAAAAGCACCCTTTTATGGTCCAATTTGAATGAAGGATTGTGCTTGCAAAAAAAAATAAAAAATACATTACCTAGTTTTTGTTTTTGTTCCCTTTCTTCTTCAGATGTTTCAGATTTTCCTGGCATATCCTAACAGATTTGGTCCAAATTTGTGCTTGTAGCTATTGTATTGCACAAATAATAATAATAAAAAGAACCTCTCAGTACCATTCCTGGTTACCCAACCGATGCAGCTTCTCAGAGGCCATATGGAAGCCCAACTTGTGCTTTTATATTCACAAACAGACAGACAATTAGACTCCAGCTTTATCAGTCAGCAATTGCTAGGATCAGATATGAGATACACCTGTATCAATAAAAGATCTCATATACAGCCTTTCTCAAACAACGATGCCACTTTCAACCTACACTGAGGGTATCAAATGTTCTCTGAATAATGAAAAACAATTATGAAGCTAAACAAAGCCGTGGTGGTAATGAGCTGTTTTATTTTTATGCAGAGAATGAAAATAGATTCTGCGGTTGTTATATGGATTTCCTTTTCAATATCATGTGGGTCATGCTCAGGACGTCCTCCTAATACCAGTCCGCCTACAGCATAATTACGCTGGAGGCTTCAATCTAGATGAATAAGACAGCGAGTCAGCGTGAGAGTCGGGACAGGAGCAGACAATCTGCTCGAAATGGGGAGGAAACAGAAGTCGGCTGCTTAGATTGTGTCTTAATTAATTATTCAAAGACCAGATTTTCTATCCAATGACCCCGGTAAAAAAGCACAAATTATTTAGCAAGCTGCCACATCAGAGCTTGGTGTGAGGACATGAAGCACGGGCTCTCACTGAGGTCACCTATCACAGGAGGCATGCGAACCTCTGTTCAGGATGCAGGCTGCATGACACACGCCCTCATGGGTATTGATGGCTGTATCAGCGTACAGGGCTAGAGTTTCTCTTTCTGTCAGCCATCCAGCCTGTCTGCATCTGCCAGGTTTGATAAGAAGGGTGAAATGTACGCCCTTGTAATCAACAGTGACTGATTTGGACAACACAAGATCAGATAGCTGGTCTGTTTGAGAGAAGCTGACAGAGATCCCAGAAGTACAACAGAGAGCACAAGTTGGGAAATTGCTGTATTTTTTAAAGCTTCCTTAAAGAAATTATAGCACACAATTTTAAGACGTAGAAAACC
Organism: Poecilia formosa; assembly: GCF_000485575.1. Classification (NCBI taxonomy): domain Eukaryota; kingdom Metazoa; phylum Chordata; class Actinopteri; order Cyprinodontiformes; family Poeciliidae; genus Poecilia; species Poecilia formosa. Next base: position 1,743,799 of record NW_006799985.1, on the reverse strand, counting down.
AAGAAACCTAAATTGCATTCATTTTAAAAATGGCAAAGTAATATTAAAATCAATTTTTCTGAAGCAAAAAATAAATCTACTGAATTACAACCATTGAAACATGAAGGAAATTACATATAAAGCTGGTAGCAAAACAAAACTATATTTCAAATGGGAATAAGTCAAAAGAACTGTATGATGGCCTGCTGGATGAAGTAAACGACTTTGCCCTAACTTTACTGCCCTCCATGCAGTAAAGTTGACTTAACCCCATCACAATTAACACAAGAAGAAATTAATCATTTACATAACCCTCCAAAAATAGTCTATCGAAATACATTTTGTCTCATAGTTATGAAACAATAAGAATATTGATTTTAGGGGAAGAAACAAACCAAAGGTTTGTTTCTTCTTCTGAGGGAAGAAGGCACTTCACAGTTTATGAAGACGGGGAGTCGACAGTCAGACCAATGAGCAAGTACGTAACTATATTTATGTAACACTTTTAATATATGAACTCTGAAAGAGTTTTACAGTATAATAAAAAACATAAAACAAAAGTCAGGGCACCGAATTGACACAATACAAGCAAGAGGTTCAAATTATTACATTTTAAATTAACAGATAAAGATCAGTGGCGCCAGAATTGCTCAAAAGAGAGTTGGAATGCTTAAAGTGACATTTTAGCACCAAAAGATCATGTTGTGAGAAAACTAATTTTATAGAGTTACAGTGTTTGAATGGTGTATCAAACTGTGTCCAGTTAACCCATCATGAGTAAAACACATGGCAGAAAATTAGATTTCCACATTCACTGCTTAGCTAGCTAATCTAACGTTGGCTAATTTGGCTGGCACCTTTTTGGAGAAACGGGAGCGCTGTCGCCCTCCACAAAGTAGGACTGCCACTGAGAACCAGAGCAGAAATCCCAACATCTACTGTGAAGGCTGCCAGAATTGTACTGCCTTGAGTTGCAGTTTTGTAACTGATCGTTCTCCGCTATGCTGAAATGCAGATTTAGATCCTTATTTAGGATTTCAGTTTTCTAACTCTCCAAGCTACTGGATTCAGTCAACATTCCTGATGACTTCCTGCTCCCCACTGAATAAATTACATAAATCTTTACATCATGAAATTAATTTAAGGTGGAGGCTTTGTAAAAAAAAATACTTTTCCGTGAGTGAATATTATGTGATGCACCGATATGCAAGTTCAGCGTTCCAAGTGTAACGTCATGTTTTTTTAGCAACTTTCCGCTGCTTTCACAGCTGCATTGCTCTTGCTTTTTCTTTCCAGCTTTCTTCTTTCTTTCTTTCTTCTTTTTTTATTTATTTTTTTTACATATTTCTCCAATTTGGGCATAAAAACAAATATGGCTATCATGAGCTACAGGCCTGAACACAGCTGAAAAGGAAAAGTTGTAAAAGTGATGAAATATGCCCTTCAAGTGTCTGAAACTGGGGCCCACTCAATCACACATGCTACATATGCTGCACTGAAATACAGTGAAACAACTCAATCTGTTTGTGTTGCCAATAAAGCTTGAACTTTGACACGCACTGAGAACAGAACGCCAGCATGATTGTCACCCTGTTATTTTTTGTTGCTCTTAAAAAGGCTAAATATGTCCCAAAGCTACTCCAAAAGTGTTATAATTTCAGAGTGTGCCAGAGAAAAAGACAGAGGGGGAGAGGCTGGGTGACGAGAGGGGACAGGCTGTTTGCACACACACACACACACGCACGCATGTGCAGGTGTTATGTGTGTTTGTTGTCTCTGTGATGTGATAGAGAGTTAGCCTTGATCTTGTTAGTGGTGATTGGGGTCTCCGCGAGACCTCACACACTGGGTTGTGGGTGTAATTGGCTATGGCAGACCGGCCTGTAACCATGTGGAGCGATGGAAGAGGAGAGGGGAGGAAAAAGTGCGCCGGGCCTTTTGTTTGTGGCGGCCTCCATGTGTCTGCCTGCCTGTGTGGCAGTGCCGCACTCCCGGGTGTGTGCGTTGGGGCTTGGCTTCGGGGAGATGATTGTTATAGCACTAGTGTTGGCTTTAAAAATGCCTTTTTAATGGGAATGCATTTCACAAGCAAGAGCATTGAGGTCTGAGAAGCCAACATCGCAGCAGCCAGGGGTGCACAAGTTCAGCTTGTGCTGTTGAACCGAGTCTGTTCATCAGTGGAAACAGTCTGCCATCTGCTGCCAGGTAGAAGAATAGCATACTAGCTTTTTTAGAAGTGATTTTCAGATGTTTCTCCTATTCTACACAGCAATATTCTTCATCCATCTTTATAAAAAATATATATTTAGGCAAATAAATCACAGACACTGAATTATATAAAATTGCACAAACATTTCATGTTATATTTTAACTTTAGAGTATTTTCTTACTTTCCTAGCATTCTGTCACTTACTGTCTTAAATGTCTGTTAATTCTTCTTGTAAACAAATGTTACGCATCTGTCATCTGTCATGTAACTGTGGTTGCAAAGTACCTTAATTAAAGATCCTTTCAATACGCCACCTTTTCCACTTACCTCAAGCACTTTGAATGCTTTTCCTTAATGAACAAATGAATTATGCAGTAACCCCGACTCAGCCAACAAAAGGCATTTGCTGCCTAATGTGTTTGCCTAAATAGCAGTGAGTAGCGGGGCCTTCCTTTTAAGTGGATAAGGTACCTCTGCTCAGCTTGTGGGAAGTGTCTCGTTTAATTTAATTCAATAATCCCGATAAATGAAATAAATCCCTTTTGGGACATCCATTCCTTGAGTAGCGAGATAATAAAAAATGAGGTTCACAGAGAAAAAATTAGGACATTATGGTTGATTGAGCTTTTACAAAAAGCAGAAATATTAATACAGAGATATTCTTTATGTTTATAATTTTGCAGTAATGAATGAGGGCATCCATGTGGAAAACAATCAGAGCCGAGAACGGATGACGGCGATTGTGAGGCTTAGTGAAAGAACGCATTAGCCTTTTCACACACTCCCGATGCAAATTGTTTCACTTAAACTTTTTAAATACCATTCTGTGTCCTGACTTCATTTTAATAGGTTTGCCGATAAGAGAGCATAAGCATGAACTCGAAAGGCGGATCGTGGCTCCCAGCAACACATTTATTCACCACTTGATTCAAGAGTGGAAAATGGAAAATTGAAAAGAATGAAAGAACATGATCTTCCCCTGAAATAATCAGGTTTTTGCGCTGAATTGATATTTCATATCCACATGAAACATTAATTTGAATTCAATATGAATGCTGGTGTAATTGAATGCGTTGCTCTGCCTAAATTAAAACTAGCCTGTGTGGAGCCTGGCATAGATTTTATAGAAAACATTTCACTTATTCAATTCTGTTTAGGCTGGAATTCATTTGATAAATATTTGTTGCACTATACAAACCGGCGACATTAAAAAGGTGAAACCGAGAGTGTTTGCAAGGGAGCCTCAGCTAAAAAAAGTCTCTTACCATAAGCCACATTAGACAGTTTTTAGAATACATCCACTTTGTTTGAAGCTACATGTAAATACAATATGCATAAGAAACAGCAGCACTGATGGATTTTAGTTCATTGACTCCCATTGCATTTTTAATGATGGTAGGTTTGTAGTTCTTCTGTACCTGCTCATTACCACACTGATTTTATTTAACCCTCCCGCCTCTCAGACTTATCACTTGTTTCCGGCAACTGCGGCCTCTTGTAAGTCAAACTGATTGAGTCATTCTTGAACATCTGTTGTTCAGCCAAGCCTCAAAGGTAATCCTACTAATGGCCCTCTAAGCTATCCACATAAACACACACATAAATAAAAATGTTTCCAAAGAGATTTGGTCATCGACTCACTGCTAATCAATTCTGCAGCCGCATCTGTTGATGAAGGGTTTGGAGAAGTACAGAGCAAGATATATGCAACAATCAATGGCTGGCATGGGGCAGACTGGGCCAGTGAGTGGCAGTCACAGCTCCGCTGGGAATCAACGTTTACACGCAGACGGACTGAGCCTGTCGGATGCCTTGCCAAAAGCCCGACGGTTACACACACACACACGCACGCACACACGTGCACAAACAGAGTGGAAACACTGACCGCCAGAATGTTGTCCATCAATGACACGAGGAGTAAAAATTACAGCTCTCGTGAAAAGGAGTCTGTAAAGGGAACAAGTGACATTCTCTTTATTTGAGCCACTGAGGTCTGGCACACACTGAAATGCCAGATGTTGGATGAATGCCACAAAAGAAATTAAGAACTTTCCAAGAAAAAAAAAAATAGATCTTACAACTTAACAAAATTACAGTATTTTTTTTAGTCACTGTGTGAAAATGGAGCATCACCCAGTGGCCATTTCTGACATTGGGTGGGAAGAAAAAAGCTACAGACACACCCATGAACAGTCGTTGTTGTTTTTTCCAAGTATGTATGTTTTTGCTCTTTTGTTGCGCTTGCAACTTGGCAATTTGTATCTGTAGCTAATAATTTATTGTGCCAAATTTGGAAGCAACAACTGCTATCGGGTAAAAACTCACAATGCAGCATAGCTGTGGTGGAATTTAGGCAGACTTTTCTTTCTTTTGGGGGCATGAACAGCCATTTGTGTGTATTTTATGTTTTGATTTTGAGTTCTATTATAAGCTCTATGTTTTACTGGATTTCCCACCAGATGTATCAAGGTATACACCAAAATATTTAACTTTTAATTGGTAGTTGCACAGGATATTTTCCCAAAAATTCTGAAGAATCACCAAGATATTTTTCATGAAATGTGACAGCAAAGAAAGGCAGGTCAGCAGTGGCTTTGAACCATAAACATCCCTTTTCATGTCTTCTCCATTTGAGAAAGACCCTAACTGTGTTTCTGTGATGACCCAAAGTCTCCAGGAATCCCTAAGTAACCCTTTCCAGATGAATCGATGTTACTAACTTTGTTTCACATCTATTCTGTTTCTTTATTTTCGTGCACGGTGTATCACTATTTGAGCTCTTACAGCCTACTTTATCTTTTCAAACAGATCATATTAAGACATTGTTTTATTCTGCATTACAGACAATATTCAAGGCTGTATGTGACTGTATGTATGCCACTTCCATCACCTCTAGTTAATGACTACCTAATGATCCCCCATTCTGTTTTTAAGCGTTTTTACCATCGTTTTCTTCGGAACGTTTGTTAAAATGCCTGTGAAATCAATCCTGTCCATTTTGGTAGAGACACCCTGCTGAATTGTTTTATACTTTTCAGCAAAGACAAACACACCTGCCACTTTCACAATATGTTCTCCATGAGGGGAAAGTTAGAAATTACTCCAACACCTGGGCTTATACACAGAGAAATATCTGCATATGACAGACCAAGCTGGGCTTTTTTGGATCACTCCTTCTGCCAAGCAATACCCATAAATTTAATTTCCAATCTGCTCTCCTTTTATTAGTTTGGGTGTTATTAAATGAGATTGCTTCATCTTAATATAATATATTTCCAGGGCCTGCGAATGTGGCTTGGAGCTGATATTCAAATTCAATAACATGGCCTGTACTTAGCGCATGGCACTAATAAATGCCAATGTATGATGCATATGAAGACGGGGCTCAGCGTGGAAGTGGTGGAGGGTAATAATAAGGCTGCGAGTGTCCTTCAGAGGTGAGACATGCCGCTCTGCGTGCCTGTGTTCCACAACTCATATACCTGGAGAAGGCAGGTGACCTACATACAGCTGAAGAGAGAAGAGATGGATGTTCATATTTCCTGGTATTTTATTAACTAGACAAGACAAATCCCTGGCAACTGTATACACTAGCTGTGGTATAACACGCAGGAGAGAACTGTGTAAGTCACAATTGTGCTGCTAACCTTTGACCTTAGCTCAACGGACACAGAGCAGACTGTTTGAAGAATCATCCCCACCATTTGGTGCTGTGAAGAGAATAATACATAAACAGGTAAAGTACAATAGCTTGGTTGCAATGTGTGACCTCTTGACCTCTGTGGGGTTAGAACTTCCCATCTTCCTTTGTCTCCCCCCCCATTTTATCGCTGGAACCCAAGAACTACTCTCGCAAAGGTTGCAGCTTAGAAAGCTTAGCAGCACCAGCGAGTGACCTTTTCTTTTATTGCGAATCTTTCAGTTTCATCATTATTATAAAGTGAGATCTATGCATATGATCAGTACAATGGATTTCTTTTTCATTAGTTGTGTAAAATCCCAGTCAGTGAATGGTGGGGTAGTCGTCACCGCCAGCCAGTCTTGGTCTCCCCCCGCCGCTCCCTCTCCTCCCACTTTCTGCTCCTCCTCCACCTCCTTCTCTTCCTCCACTGGTGGGATCTGACAGTTGGAATTAATATGCGAAGAGCTTTCCTTCTCCGTATGTTGGCTGAGGCTTTCCAGGTAACTTTATCAGGGGTAACATTATCGAGAGCTTTGCCGAGAGCTTCTTCATCATGCTCATATCCGAGCCTGCCCAACACTTGTCACTGTCAATCACAAGGTGATAATACATCAGCAACTCTCTCATTTGGTTTAATAAAATCTCCAGGCTTATTTGAACTGCAGTCATTACAGCAAATAATTGCCTCACATTAGTTTCTAGCCAGGTCTTAGCCTCAGGGATAAAAAAGGCTATTGCTATATAAAGGCTTCACTTGATGTTTTTTTTTTTAACCTTTACTCCCCAGTCGTTCATATTTCTAAAATGAAAATTACATTTGAATCTAGATTTTGCTTCCTTTATCCAAACTAATGTTGTTATTACATATTATTTGGAAGTGGAGTCATCTGTTTTCACTTATTTTTATCTATGTGCTGTCAAGATAGATTTCAGCAAGGATTGCCAATTGTAATATTTAACTGTCATTTAAACCAAATTGTAAATCTGAATCAGCAGGCTGAAAATTCTCTGAAGAAATGGCCTGACAGAAGGGAACATATTTCATCTTAAATTTGAATTCTGGCACCAGCTGCAGGTGAAGCAGCTGGAAATTTGTGCTGAACCCAGAGTCTATAAATCTCTCATAAAGGACCAATCAAATCATAAATGTACCATTACATTTCAGCAAATATACAATTTAAAAAAAGACTCAATGACAATGCCTACTTTTAAATTAATGTTTTATATTACCAGTTTCCTGAAATATGCCTTATCAGCCATAAATAAGGAGATGTTATTAAATGTTTTAGTTTAATAAAAAAAAAACAGGGGCTATGTCTGTTTTGGCAGAATTGACTCTATGTAAATTCATAAACTATTAGATTGTTAATTATATGTTTTGTCCAAACATCTTAGTTGTATTTTAGAGGCATTATTTCACTTTATTGGATGTACATTCCTACCATCTTTCTCCAAAGATAAGCTATGTCTCTCTTGCCAAAGAGCTGCAAGCTATTTATCCATCTGTCTGTCTGTCTGTCACAAACTTTTGTCCAGTTTTAAAGTATCTCTTACCGTGAAGTGAATTTTTCTTGGTCTGAAATCTCAGTCTACCAGTGTGCGGAGCTCCATTAAGGGTCATTTTTTTAGGCTAATTTCTGCGTTGGCTAAGTTGTTCACTAGTGTCTCGGCTCTTTAAAAAAAAAATCTCCACGTTTTCTTTCCAGGCGCCATGAAATTCTTTACTTCTCACTTGAAAATCCGTATGTTACAGTATCACCTTATGCCTCAGAAATTATTTTTCTCAAGCAAAAACTGACTTACTTTTGTTCTTGGCGTGATGCTTTCTCAAGTAACAACTAAAACTCTCAGTGTTTTATACTGCCCAGAAATTCATCCATCCATCCATTTTCTTTACACCCTTGTCCCTTAGTGGGGTCGGGAGGGTTCTGCCCAGAAATTGAGAGGAAACTGATTTTAACAGCTTTAAACATTATATTGAACAACAGTATTTTGTCTTATGACTCAGTAAAAAGGTTTATTAATAATAGCCCTGGTGATTTTTATCCTAAAAAGCCCTGTTAGTGTGAGTAAATATAATAATTTATGCTTTTTAATAAAACTAGTATGTTTACAAATGTTGTTTTTTATTTAGCATCAAATAAAGGATTGCGGAGCTAAACATGTCTATTAATATCTGAAAGTATCAACAATGTATCGCTTAAATAAGTAGTATATATTTTTTTCAAATAACATCTTAGATATAAATTTGTTTTAAAAGTATTACTGATTGCACTTTAAAAATTAGGTAACTTTATGTTATTAAAGGTAAAGTTTAAACAGTAATGATTTCCTGGTTAATGTCAAGTTGTCATAACAAAGACATTTTGAATAATGTCAACTTTGTATTAAAAGTGTAATAATTTACCGAATGACACTTTATGACAACAGTCATAAATATTCATGAAGGCTTATTCAAGTTCATGACAGGTGTTATGTCATGTTTATGAAAGTGTCATGTCAGTCTTATTCAACCCCCTTCAAATAAAGTGTTACCTAAATAAATAATAAAATATATATAAAAAAAACTTTAAGTAAAATGTACTATAATGAAATATTCATTAGAGTATTTCTTAAATTATTTAATGGTTTGTGTGTTGCATTGCACTATAAAATTATTTAAGCTGTCACTGTGGCTGGTTAAATAGATCCTAACATCTGATTGGTTGACCAACTGTATCTGATTAGAGAGCTATTAGCCCTGCCCACTAACTGTAATGGTTAGTGTGGTCAGATAAAATTACACAGCTTACGAATTACTTCAGCACACAATCATAAAATAACTTTGAAAAAATTTGCTACATAATCTAAGATGTTATTTGAAAAAAATATATACTACTTTTTTAAGCGATTATGTATTTTTATTTTATTTTGAATAATAACTAAAATTATTTTTAAACAATTCAGTAATTATTTACTTATATATTGTGTTGCAGCACTCCTGAACTTCCAAAAGATCAAGGTGGCATTTGATTTTCTTAAAGAAAAAAAAAACCCTGAGTATTGAAAGTAAAAGCTAAATCTACATTTTCTAGTACAAAGAGGTCACATATTCAATAAGAAAATCTAATCTTCACACTTTAATTACAGTCATTACTGTATTTGTTTAACCAAACAAGGTCGCAATAATTGATTAGATAAAGAATCAACGGCAAAAACAAAAATCTCATTACAGAAGCCGTGTTGTGGACACTTGCACTCTTGTTTAGGTCAGATAGTTCATCCCAATGTCACTGAAGGCAAAGCAGGCAGGAACTCATTTGTTCTGAGGTGATTTTTGATTTGTGCATGTCAAAAAAGTGATGGTGACCTTGCACTGCCAATAAAGGAGCCAGATACTAATTACCTTTGTCAGTGAAGTGCACTTGGGACAATACTCAATCAGATAACAATAATCGAGTCAATAATTTGTATTTACTCTGAAACTTGGACAATGTCATTTCTCCCAATTAGTGCAATCATCCATGCATTAAATTAGTTTTTTTCTTGCTCACCAGAAAACTAATTAGGGGTAATTGTTAGGAAATCAATCAATCAACAGAATGAACTTCCAATGAAGCGTGGTCAAAACTAAAGAAATGTGTGACACATATGGTTTGGATGCACCCTGACCTCTGGGGACTTAGCTTGGTACACCGAAACAACAGAGAAGTGTGTAACTAAAGTGGTTTAGGGTACAAATTAATATGGATTCAGGGATTTATTCAAATAATTGGATGCTTTTGATTGCATTCTGTTTATTTATCAGCATATTATTATTATTATTATTATTATTATCTAACCAGGTATATTTCATTGAGAATAAGAATCTCTTTTTCAAGAGTGGTAGCAGCACACCAACAATTACAAACCAATAATTCAAATAATTGCCTTTGCAAAAGTATTTTGAACTTGTACATTTTGTTAGGTTACAAATATAAACTCCTTTGAATTTTTACTAAGATCACTTATGATAAACTAACATATAATAGTCAATAATTGAGAAGTGAAAGGAAGATAATAAATGATTTTCCAATCTAAAAACTATGGAATGGATTTGTATTCTATCTGTTTTCGGTAACAATGAGGAATCACTAATCAAAGCAAACAAGATTTTCTGTACTACCCAACATTGATGATGTAGAAATAATAAAAAATTAAAATTTATTAAAAAAATTCCCCATCATCTTTTCATCGGCTCTGACCAATTTCCCTTCCTTGAAAAAAAGCCCATGACATAATGTTGTCACCACACTGTATGGCTGTGTGTATTTAGGAAGATATGCTGATTCTCTTATAAACGCCAGTCTTTGGATGTCAGCTTACATTGACATGCTTATCTTAGGAAATTTTAAGTTGTGCAATATTCTTTCCATTCTTTGACAATGGACCAAAGAGCAAAATGTTTAAAGTTTGGGATTTGCCATATAACTTACTCCTACTTTAAACGTCTCCACAACTTTATTGTTGACTCACATGATGTGTCCCCTGTTTCTAATCATGATTGTTTTCTAATGTTCTCCACCAAACCTCTGGGATCCTCATAGAAAAAATTATCTAGAAATTTGTACGATTTCTTCCATTTGATTGCTTATTAGACGTCTCTACACCTACAGAATGAAAATAGGTTCTTTCCCTTTAAAGCTAAAAATTGTCTCGTTTTGTGACAAAAGCTTCAGCAAATCAGCTGCTAAACGTTATTCTCCTCGACCAATGAGAATTAAATTCACATAAGAACCGCCCCTCGTTAAGTTAGATTGAACTCCGGTGTATCCCAGTATCTCCAAGTTATCAACATTGATCAGCCAGACGGTATGACATCTAAAGGAGTGGCAAGACTCAGCAGATTTTAAAGTGGGGAAACAGCTTTTTAGAAAATCGGTTTTAAACGGATTTCTACACGTTTGAAGTTTACACGGTAAGCCACATCTCTACGCTGTTTACGTACGGCAGCTGACATTTAAGAACCAGTCGAGTTAGCAACGTCAAAACAAGCTCGTAAGCTAATGCTACAGATGGGGCTTAAGTCGACGAAAACAAACAATTGACAGCAGGCAACGCATGTGTATGAACTTTATCTACTGTACCATTACATCTGGGGATTTTATAAATCTTTATATTCGGGTGTCAGCTAAAATTAAACTCGTTCTTGTTACCAATTGCAGGTCTATATCGCTCGCTAATGAAGCGCTGCATCTCTGATCTAAATTACTCCAGAACTCGCTGTTCTTTTAAAAGTATGTTTACAGTGCATTGTATATTGTTTTCATCGCTTGCCGCCGGATGGATCGTAATACCATGTTTTCTGAACCCACACATTAATTCAGCAAGTTAAACACGCAAGTAAACTCCTACGTTAGCTAAAGCTAAGCTAGCCCAAACAAGCCGTTCTTTTAGATCATTCTCTAATTAATTTTCTTATTTATGCCTTGTTCACCCTGTTTATAAATGTATTTCAGTTTTCGCTAGAAAGTGGGCTTGCTATATCGTAAGAGTCTGTCCGAATGTAATCAGGTTAGCTGTTTTTGTGACCTCGGCTGCAGTAGCAATCCTCTAATGTGCCATGTTTCCACAACAGCAGCGGCGGATGGCCATCTCCGTGGTTAATATTGGACCTGCTAATGCGAGAACAACACCAATCTGAACCTATGACTGAGTAATGAACCTAAACCCCTTCTGGAGCATGTCTGCCAACACAAGTCGCAAGGTAAATTGTTGACCCGCCCCCTGCAAGTATTTATATCACTTTACATTGTTAAGTTCTGGGGGCAAAACAGAACAGCAGTGTGTATCAAGTGGTGGAAGGGCAGCGGCCTATTGATATTCTGTTTCAAATAGACTGAAAAAAATTGACTCTTGATTAAGACTTCAAACCAAAGTAGTGATATAATTAAATGTTTTGTTGTTTTTAAGTTGTAGCTGCTTAAAATCTTAGCACACTGAAAACTGGCCCAAACATAGTCACATAAACCCACTCTTTTAAAAGAGTCCTTTGTTTAATTCAGTTCTGCAGATTTAATAGACAGACATTGCCATAGGAAAATGTTTGGCCACTATTTTCAGAATGGGTGTGTCTTCATTTTTTGGTTAGTCATGCAAACGTTTCTTTATTCTGATGTAATGGATGAAACTTGTAGTAATTTCTTTGGTATGTTTGTTGTTTGCAGCACTCAGTGTATGCCAACAGTGTTTTTAGTATTTTTAAAGACTCATTACTACACTGCTCCTCTGATCTGCTTTGTGCTCCTTGTGTACACTGATGTAGTGTAACATCTCCGTAACAATTTCATAAAGATACTGTAATATGCTGTATCTGTATCCAATTATCTGATGAATATTAAGCCAAACAACTGGCTCAAGTAAATGTGCATACAAAACATTTTCCTTCTTCTTCCCCCACTCCCCCTCCCTCCTCTGTAATTGACAACAAATTTTCACCTGTTGCTGTGATCCTCTTTGTCCCCAAAACAAACCAGCAGAGAGCTGAAGAGGAGCAAAGTGGGCACACAGACCAGAGAGCCAGCCCAGCCAGGACTCACTTTGGCAAAAAGGTCCTTCCGCCCATTCCTAAGAATGCAACCCCCATTACCAAACCTCCATCAATGGGCACTGCAGCCCACTCGGCCAATGGCACACATGCCTCCTATGGCCCTTTTTACCTGGAGTACTCTCTACTTGCAGAGTTGTGAGTATTTTTAATTTTTTTTCCATCCTAATAGAAAATCCAAATTTATATTTACTGATTAGACCTGTTGCAATGTGACCTGCAGCACACTCGTGATTAAGCAGAAACTCCCTGGAATTTATGTCCAGCCATCCTACAAGTCGGCACTAAGTAAGAATCAATGCGCCGCTAAATTTTAATAACCTGAATGTTGATCTTATGCTTTATGTGAAATATTTTCCATTTCATTTTTCCTGCATTGATACTTTTTGTGTTCCTAGTTGAAGTGTAACGTTTCTTAAAGGCAGTTTTCCTCTCTCCCGTTGTTTAGTGTGGTTTGGGGTCATTTTCATCAGGCATGGTTTGTATCAAGATGGTGTCTTCAAATTCACTGTGTATATTCCAGACAACTATCCAGACGGGGAGTGTCCTGTAAGTGTTTTTTTTTTTTTTTTTTTTTACTTAAAACTGATTATAATTAAAGAGCCTTTTAGATGTACTTGGCTTGAGAAATGCGTGTTCCCTTAAACCTGTAATCTTCGGGACAAATTTTAAAGTCTCTTATTTTTAATTTCAGAAATTGGTATTCGACATCCCAGTCTTCCACCCTCTTGTCGACCCAGTATCTGGAGAGCTGGATGTCAGAAGAGCTTTCACCAAATGGAGGTATGTCGTTTTCCCCTCTGGAATGCAAACAATTTTACATTCTCATAATCATCAGATTGTGTATGTGTTTATGTGGAATAGACTCCCTCTCAGAGCGGTTTGTTTTAAACTTGTAAATTGCCGTCAACTTGTGGTTTTACAGTCAACACTTTGCAAACGTAAATCTAATCTTTCTTTAGACGGAATCACAACCACATCTGGCAAGTCTTGATGTATGCACGTACAGTTTTTTACAAGATCAACACAACGGAGCCACTAAACCCAGAAGCAGCAGTGCTGTGAGTTTCTGAGGCTCTTCTTCTCTTTAATGTTTGACTTTTTATTTAAAAAATCTTTTAAGATTCATTTTTATGGATTCCTTTAGATAACTGATGTAATTACTGATTTGAAAATAAAAAAATAAGCTGGTGTTTTTTTTTGCAGTAGTGATTACTAAGGCTTTAAGATCCCTGGAAAAGTGTTTTTTTTTTTGTTTTTTTTTGTTTGCTTGTTTTTTTTGTTCATTGCTTACAAATGGAAACCCACATTTTTCCTTTTTGTCCTCTCCAGGTATGAAAAAGATATACAGCTGTTCAAAAGCAAAGTGGTGGACAGTGTCAAACTATGCAACAGTCATCTTTTTGACCAGCCTAAGATAGATGATCCTTACGCAATAAGGTTTGTCCCCATTATTGACGTCCCTTTGCTGACCACAGGAAATCATAACCTGCATACCTGTTAGTTTGGAAGAATCGTTGACGGCGAATAGAGTTGCACTCTGAAATCATGTCCTTCTCCATTGGATTTAGTTTCTCTCCATGGAACCCAGCAATGCATGAAGAGGCAAAGGAGAGGATGTTCACATACAAGGTAAGTTGCATGAATATCTTGAAATCTACTGAACTTTACTCATTTAAAGTTTAGATAAGATATTTGCATGTAATTTGTTCAGCTGCTGTGTAACCGCAATATCTTTTTTTTTTTTTTTTTTTTTTTTTTTTTTTTTTTTTTGCCCTGCTGTTTTGCCTTTTAGAAACGACCTGAGGAATATCACAGAGGAACACAGGTGTCGGGGTTATCTTGGGTAAAGCCTGGTTCAACCCAACCTTTCAGCAAAGAAGATGGTCCTCCTCAGAGCTGAAACTGCACTGCGTGCCCTGGCCACTAGATGGAGACAAACGTCAACTGCTACACCGTTGGCTTTCCTCAGCTGCTTGTGTAGTGGACTCTTGAAATGGTTGGGAGAAGTTAATTTTTATCTCCACTTTACTGCTCAGCTTTAAAAGCTCTTTAGGCTGCTCTTGACACAGCTGTAGAACAAGGAAGAATAGTTTTGTATCACGTGTAAATTGCAAATGACAAATGGATGTCCAAACTACATCATTCAGGCTGTGATGCAATCAAAGTGCATTGTCATTCATTTTCTGCTCCATGCACATGTAGTCAGACAGGGAGATAAAGTCCCAAACGGGGGTCAGATGTATGAACAAAGCACTTTGTATACATATGGTAAGTATAGTAGACGGCTTAATTAAAAACCACTTATAAAATTGGCTTAGGACTGTATTTGTTAGGCTTTTTTTCTTTTCAATACAGCAGAGTGACTGAAACTAATTCAGACTCCCTCCTCCCCCAATATCCACTAAAGTAGTGTTCTTGATTTGTCTTCAGGTCGCATTGTCCTGCATGTTTTAGAAGCATCCCTGCTCTAACACACCTGATTCTAAGGGCTTAATTCTGCAGAACTCTGCTGTGTTACTGTAACTTTACATCATGTGTGGTGAAGTTTAATACATGTAGAACATTGTGAGCTGAAGACTCGAGATGGGGAATGCTGCTCCACAGCTCGACATGATTTGTGTCGGTTTTTTTGTTTCTTTTTAGACAACAGTTTTTAGTTTGGTTGTTTTATGTAACTTCTATTATGTGTAAAGCAGAGCAGCCAAGTATAATTTTAAATGAGATGCTACATAACTAAGCTTGTTTTACTTTAATGATTTTTGAATGCTTTACGTACCTTTTGGCTATTGGTTATTAATGGTCTATGTAGATAAGTTTCCATTCTGAAGTTCTGTGTCTGGTTTCCTTACATGTTTGAGATCCCATAAACTCCTGTCTGCAAGATTTTGTCACAAAATTTGAGGGAAACTATTTTTATAAGGTTCATTTGCTTCCATCTGGGCAGCACAGAGTTTATTTAAAGCATATGTTGATACTAATTTACCAAGACGTTGATGCAAATCTGGTGTTTTCTTTATTACGGTTTCTGTTCTTAAGCCTGGTGTGGATTGATGCTGAAGTTCTTTCCAAATATAACTCTTGACTGGTTTGCTTGAAGTTGTCTCCAAGGATTTACATTAGAACAGCTTAAATGGTGGTCAAACCTGTATGATTAGTAATTGCTTGTTACTGTATAAAATTCAGAGAAAAGTCTCTGTGCAATCTGGACTTTAAATTTATTTGCATTGCTGTGGTTTGAATGGTTCCCTTACCACAACATAAATGATGTAAATTTTTTATTCTGAAACCAATAAAATGATTTTTAAATTCTTTCATGAAAAACTGTAAATCTTCACTTTTTTTTACAATAAAATGAGGCAGCCTTTTGTTTCTATTTTAGTCACTAAATCAAAGGTTACATCAGCAATTTACCTTGAATAATAATTAAACCTTATGCATGGTGTCTACTAGAAAGTATTTGGCACTGATTTTCAATCTAAAAACAAATCTAGAACGGAACTTTGTGTATATACGTATAATGCATCCCAAGAGAACTTGAATGTTGTACCTCAGTCCATCTCATATATTCAGTTGTTCTGGATGGTGATGCTGTGCAATAGACAAATCTCCAGCAGCAGTCAGTCTTGCAGCAAATCTGGAGAGGCCTCTGAAGACTGTTGCTTTATGAAAGTCTCTTGATTGTCATGACATGCTAACAGCTCAATTTCCAGGCAGCAGAGAACATATTTTGCAGTAACGCATTCTGGATTACATCCAGCTTTTAGAAAGCACTACTAATCCACCTCTTTTGCTTCTGCCACTCTTTAAATTTGACAGTATGGTTAGAAGGCCAGACAGAAATGTTAGTCAGGGATATGCTTCTTGCCCACTATGACTGATGGAGGACATAGCTTGAACTTCCTGTTTCTCTGCTCTTGGTTCCTGTTCTGCATCCATCAAGTCTCCTTTTCAACTCTTCTTGGATTTGGGGTCTTTGTTCAGATATTGCTTTAGGTTTTGAGATGCTGATCAGCTGTTCCTTGTTGTAAAAACAATATACAATGCTTATGCGTCATAACCACCCAATTGATGTCAAAACTAACGTACCAAAACAAGTAAACATTTTTTATTTAGTCCACATTTCTGTCTAAATTTATTGGCATCATCCTGATGAAATACTTTAATCCTAAATGTTTTTCATTAACTGGAAACAGAACATCTTTAAGTAGAAATAAAGGCTTGAAAACATATTTTCACTTAATAAATTGACTTTTCAATCATTCAATGTATATTCATCCATATATAGGCAGTGTGAATACTTATCTGTGCTGTCTTAAGAGGACAGAAATGCATAAAAAAATTAGCTGTGGCTCAGAGTTTGAGAAATACAGCCATGTGGATCAGACATGACAGGACAGGGCATTCAGCAGACAAGGCACTGTTTGGTTTATCTGTGCCTACGCTCACTCACTGGCATGCACACAGAGAAGATGGTTCACTCAATGCATATTGTTCAGAACGTTGCCCAGATAATTTAAACTGATAATGACGTGCGTCAGTGGCGTATCTATTTAGGACACTCTATGCAATGTATCTATTTAGGGCAGGAAATAACTGTGGAATCATTAATTTTGTTTGACATCACTGCAATGTATGAAAACTATACATTACAGTGATGTAATATATCATTACATCATTACGTGCAGCCCTTTCCATCTTGGAAACGGTCATGGTTCCTGAGCCTCTACCACCTTTGTTGATTCTTCTAATAAATGTCCAGGGAAAAGTCTGCCAACTCGCATCTTCTTAATTAAATGAATGTGCAAAGTTTTCAAAACTTAACAGTATAGTTCATAATTGTTTTCAGACTTTACTTTGTGTGATCATTTTAAACCTTGATGTCTGTCCTTTTGTTTTTGACCTGTGATCTACCCAACTGTATTCAAACAGTTTGATATATTGATCAAAAGGAAATTTAGAATTTAATTTTGAAATCAAGCTCTTAGAGTCTGGAGGAAGAGTCTTGAGAAAAGCAAACAATCCAAGTTGCTTAAGGTCCAGTGCAAAATTTCCACAACAGTAATAGTTTGAAGACCTAGTATCTGCTGACATCACTATTTTATCAAATCCAAAGTCAGTACAGCTTTCAACTAGGCAGGGCAGTCAGAAGGAGAGAAGCCATCTAGGAAACATATAATAATGGGAGTTTAGATTGGGTGTAGTACTGATGCCCTGGAAATTCAAAGCAAAGTATTTGAGATGAGGCAAGCAGAGGGGCAAAACAAATCAGATTGAAAAGATCAAAGAGAGGCATAAACATAATTACGGGCAACTGTGGCTCAGTGGTAGAGAAGTTGTCACACTAACAATATGGTTGAACCCATTGGAACTTATGTTAACTTAATAACTGGGAATCCATGTTGAAATCTGACAAATCTTAGTGTTTATTAATACCAGAAAACACAGAATTACTTCTCCGTGGCACTGTACTTGGTGGTGCCTTGCAGTAGTATTAATACACCCCGAACTTTCTTACATTTTGTCAGATAAAAACCACAAATATCTAGATATTTATAATCCACAACTCAGGTGGGAGAATCTGTTAGCGAGGCACTCAACAAATCTGGCCTCTATGGAAGACTGGTAAAAGAAAGCCTTATGAAGTGGTCTATAAACAATGACATGAAAGAAGCAAACACGTGAAAGAAGGTGCTCAGATTAGATGAGTCTAACATGGAATTTGTGGAGGAAAGCCAACACTGGACAAAACCCTGGAGACATCATCTCAACATGATAGCATAATTATACATAGGCTTTTCTTTTATCATTTCATGTAACCCTATTGAGGAAGGTCAGAAGACTTTTTGGATTTTTATAGTGTGATTTTGCTCCCATTTCAAAAATTAATATAACTGATTGATCAAAAATCACAAAAAAATCCAGCTGAAATGTGAAAAACTTTCAGTGTCCTTTTTAAAACGCTGCATTTTTTATATTTATATGTATATCAGTGATTCTTGAGGATAGGGACAAAATGGGTTTTAATTTTCCCATATTTTTTATTATTTCTCAGCCTTATGTATGCAAATATGACAAATAATGTTTTGGAAATGTAAAGATGCTAAGGTGCAGGTTCCCAGTTTCAACATTTTTTTAAAAATTACATTTTTAATCGACCTGACCCAGAACTTTGTCATCACCATCTGACAAAAATAAATATAAAATGATTTTTAAAATACCATATTAGTGATATTTTTACTCATTTTACAGACACATGCTTCTCAAGAACAAAAAAAATATTTAAAACAAAAAACAACAAAAAGTCCATCTGATGGAGTTGACTGTGCATGACAGAGTTGACATAGAACTGAAGGTGGTGACAAACTAGTGAGTAAAATTAAAAACTTGATACATGTGAAGTAATGCAATTTATGTAAAATACATTAAAATGAATGAATTGCACATTTAAGTGAGATTTGACAACAATTTCACTGAAAGAGTCAGAAAAACTCTGATGGAGTTAACATCTGACGGAGTTGACGAAATGCCAAACTACCTCAATTTATATGATGTTATTCAGAAGGAGGCCATATTGTAGCTCGTCAGGTCCATTAAATCTTTACAATATACTAAAATTAAACTTTTATTTCACAAAATTTTATCAAAGTTTTGTAAATTGTCCCCAACTCTCGTCAGTTATGGAGTTGACACATCATGGTTGGGCCGAGCAACTTAGGAATAAAGCAGAAGAAAAAACTAAAGAATAACATAAGCTAACCAGAGCCA
>NW_006799985.1:1709813-1724294 GCF_000485575.1 Poecilia formosa | reverse complement strand
ATTCAAATTTTGTGCTTTATCCATAAGACCCGTTTTGTCCCTATTCTCAAGAATTACTGTTAAACACAGCCGTGTGTTTATTGTCAACATTCACCACTAGAGGTCAGCATGTGCCCACAGTGAGGCTCGTTGGGTTTCACTTCTGTCACGTTCGCATTTAGAAGACACTCCGGTCCATGTGCGAAAGTAAAACCTCTCCGGATTGGCTGTGGCATAGACGCGGCCATCTTATGCACTCTGTCAACACAGTGACTATCCAGCTGATAACATGATTTAATCAGCCGATCTCAGAGGGACAGCCGAGGGCGCTCAGTCCGCCCAGGTACACATACGCAGAAAATCGGAGCTATATTTTACTTTAAGCTGGGTTACTTTAGCAGATTGCAGTCTGTCCAATCACAGAGAGAGTCACTAATATGCAAATGCGCTGTTATCGCCGTCACGTCAGCAGCACCAGAGCCGCTGCGCCGTGGTCGCCAGCAGGAGTACAACTAACAACACAGCTCCAACTTCGCCCGACAACACTCTGCCAACACTGACGCCTGGAGTTGCGCTTTAGGGGTTACTTCCAGGTAAGAAATAACACCCGTTTTTCATTCTTGTGGCAGGCTGAATTTGGACTCGAACGGTTCCGTTTCATTCAGACTCGGAGCTGTCAAATATCGGACAGTCAGTTGGTGAGGGTCGGCTCAGCTGTCTGATGACACACCGCCTATCTGAGCATGTATCCTCCTGCCCGACACGACACCGTCGAGCAGCCGAAACTTAAAAGTTTCCCCTCAGACTAACTCGAATAAACAAGCCTCACTTAAAGAGTTTGTCTGGTAACCAAAAATAAGCCTTTAAAGTAGTTCTTCTGTCTTGGTGGTTCTGGTGGTGGTCCTGAACTGACAGCGACCAACCGGGTTGAGTCAGAATGTGAACGTTATGTAAATGCAAGCAGGATTAAAACGTCGATAGTTTCTTAACAATTCAATGGAAACGAAAGTCGAACTAGTTATTATCTCGGGCACCATCACGGACGACCTCTCCATCCATCTTCGGCCTCCACCAGCACCTCCTCCCCCCCCTCCTCCACCATGTCCTCCGTGGAAAAACATCACGACACCTTTTGAATCCAAAGTGAAGGTTTGACCACGTGCGACGCCCCCCTTCGGACAGCTCGAGGCTGAGAGTTTACATTGTTTAAAGCCAATATCCCACGTGCATCGCGTGTCGTTTTTGCTCGGTTGTGCTTCAAAAGTAGCGCAACATATTACCGCTTCATTGGCTCATCAAACAGCGAGCTCACGGGGGCTGAAGCCATTTCTGCAGGAAGATCAAATGGATGCCGCTCACCCCAGAGTCCAGGTCTGGCTTGTTTCGGTGTAGCTGAAAATAAATAATTTAAAAGGGGTTACCAAATGTGACTTGTTGCTACTTTTACATAGGGGTGCATAAGTTTCTAAATTAAACCTTGCATTCTGGAGCAGCAGTTCTTCTGCTTACTTTTTTATTTATTTTTTTTTTTATTTTAAATGGCCAGCTCTGCACACGTTAATCCCAGGATTATATTCCCAAAGTCGCAGTTTAAACGGATTGACTTGCGCAGAAGTTGCCATTGTAGTCCTTAGTAGGTTTATTTGCCGTTTCGGGTACCAGTTTTTAAGGGGTCAAATTTCTGTTGATGTGCTACACGTGCGTGGACGTCATGATTATGAAGGAAACAGCTGGAAACCCACGAAGGAGGAACAGAGTCTGTGTCTGACGCCAGCTGGGAGGCGTTTAATTCAGTAATGAGTGGGCATATTAGTTTTAGTCTGAGCGCATGGGCAATATGACTGTGTGTTATATTGTTATTCTAGAGATTTACTTTTATTCGTTTGGCTGGGTTTAATGAAAACATTAACACTTTTAGGTACAGTTTGGTGACATGCCATGACAGTTTGTCCTATTCATTTTGCTGTTTTGTTCGTAATCATTAATTAAGAAAATACACTCCCAGAATCTTCCTGGAGCAAAGGCAACTGATCAGAGTTACCATACCATGCAGAAGTTGCCATTTGAAGGTTCCCCCTTTTTTGTCAGACTAGAACCACACAACTTCTTTGTAGGACTAATTTTAACTGCTGCTGGTCTTTTGAGGTCTGTCTCCTGGCTTTGAACATCTAAAAATAGTTGGGGTTTTTTGCCCATTATCATCTCTCAAAGTGGCTCAAACTCAGTTAAAATAAATAGACACAATTTGAATCTTGCCCCAGTGTCTGACTGAGCCTTACCACATAAATATGGTTTGATTCGAACTAGGGCACAATCATACTCATGGCATATGCGATAATATTGGTGAATGTTGCAATAACTAAAGTTTCTTTCCGATTTGGTTTCATAGCGAATGCCGAACTCCAGATAATCAGATTTTCCAGCTCTGGTAAAAAAAAAAAAAACATATAATGCAACTTATAACTGCCATCTCAACAACAAGATTTTACTGAAAAGTTGATTGTGGTTGAAATCTGCTGTTTTGACATTGAAACAATCTACTTGTACTTTAATGACTTTATAACTTTACCACCACTTTACCTTTTAAAACTTATTCTACTTTAAACAAGTGTCACCTTATACATCAGCAATAAGAGCTTGAATGCATTCTCTTTAAATATTTAGCTAACATTCATTGCAGAGCTGGCAGTCCTTATGTAAATGTACTGTGAACAGTAATTTGGTTCTCATTACATTTGGTTTGATGTACATCCCTGGTTAAAAATGGGATAATTATATAAAATCCACATTTTTGAGCTCTGTCTCATGTTAAAATGTCACCTCATGAAAAACATACCTGGATTGTTGCTTTGCTTCTTCACCCAATCATTGAAGCTCCTGTGGCAGACACGTTTGTATGGTGACATACAGCATTAGTTTTCCACCAGTCATGACATTGGGGATACAAACCAAAATGTTCAGTTTCTGTCTGACCTTCTTCCACATGTTTTGAAACTGCAGGCTGGATTTTTGGCAGCCTGGCAGTCCTGCCATGTCAAAAAAATGCTCTTAAAAATTCCGAGCTTGGTATATTGTTTTAGAAATTCTCCCAAACTTTATCCCTGAGATGTCTGCTTTGTTTCTTGACCTTCATGATGCTGTTTGTTCACTAATGTCATCTAACAAGCTTATGAGGCCTTCACTGAACAGCTGCATTGATACAGACAGTAAATTACACACAGGTGGAGTCTTTTCTACTAATTACATAACTACTCAAGACAGCTGGTTTCACTAAATTTAGTTGATGTCTTCAGAGTAAAGCATAGTGTTCCTTTATTATGGAATTTGTCCACTATTGACTGCTTTATTACACAGAACTCTATAATAGTAATGGTTCACATTACATGCCAAAATGATTAAAAAAAAAAAAAGTCAAGAAGTATGAATACTTTTGCACGGTGTTGTGCCTTTTTCGTATTTGTATTTTTTATTTGTGTCTTTTTGATCAAATTGAATCGTCACAGGTGCATGAGATTGGAGCAAATCTTAATACTAAATATTGTTTGGTAAATCCATCTTAAACTGTTTTCTCTCCCTCATGGACGTTTTTATTAGAATGTCACTGATGTTGTTTGAAAGATTGACGAAAATATTTTTTGCAAAAAATTGTCTGGGAATACTTTTCAATGTGGGATAATCTATTTTGCTAGTGCTAATTAACTTCTTTAGGGTTGCGGTCAAAAGGGCACACATATTGAATTTCTATTGATTGTTGTTTTGGGACAAACCCAGAAGTGTCATCACAAATGATCAATGCACATGAATCTGTCTTTTTTTTCCATCATTAGTTAAATACATTGGCAAAAGAAAATGAACCTTTAAGCTTCTCACAGATGGCAAAACACTAAGGCAGCGGTGAGCTGCTGCTTTTGAAAGTGAACGGCTTGAGACAAATCATAAAACCTTATCAAAATGTTACGGGGGACTTAGCATTTCAGTCTTATTGTAACTCTTATCACAACACGTCAAGGTTACCAAGCAAGAAGAAAGTTGTGTGAAATTAAAATCTGAAGTGCTGCCAAAGCCAAAAACAGGAATGACTTCATGTTTGCTGCCAGTCTGGAGTCGAAGCTGAATGGGATGTTGAGCCTGTTTGTGTGACACTCCGCTTTGAAAGGAAACATTAAGACTTACTCATGTCCCTAAATGTATATTTGGTTTCTACTCAGATCTAAAATGCTTTTAAGTAAATTAAATTACTCATAAAAAAAATCTAGGAGTGGACCACTAGACTTAAAGTACATTTCTCAAACAAAGATAAAGTTAAAATTAATGTTGACCATCCAAATTATTAACATTTTTAAATTTTGGGGATGTTTGTTTTGGTTAATGAATGAAAAATGCTTTGTATATGATGAGCTACTGAGTAGAAATTTGCAGTTTTTTTATTTACTTGAACAAGAACTATACTTTCCATTAATCTAGTCCTGGGGCATGTTCACTAGCAGTAGGTTAAATCGAGTTCTGATTAATTATCCTGTGATATTTCAAAGACTGATTACAGTCTTCTTGGAAAATTCAGATTTTATTTCAGCCCTCTGACATGTCAATCCAGATTTATATCTCTTCTCTATTTAACACTGTAGTTCAAATTTATACTGAAGGAGAAACATATTTTCTTCATAGTGAAATACTTGCTTTTCAGTAAGTGTTAATTAAAAAAAATCAATATGGTATTTCCCTCTTATATTTCAGAGGAAATCTTTAAGTGCTTCAGCATCACAGGATTGTGACATTTATCCAACCAATATCCGACTAAGTTTGTTCTTTATCTTCTTTAGAAAGCAGACTACATCTCCTTAATCTTTTGATCCCTTCGCTTTCCATCCATTCTTTGAAATATAGAAATACATAATACAAAAAAGGTAAAACTGTTGACACAGTGTCTAGCATAGTAAGAAAAAGACTCAACCTGAGATATGTGATGGTTTTTTTTAAATCTGATTTTACAGCTAGATAACTATACATTTTAAAATGTTTATGTATAGTTTCATTCAAAGGTTTTACATATAGTCATTAAGGAAATGAGTTATCGTTAATATTGGACTTTAATTTCTGAATTTATACTGCTCTTTTTCTAGGGTTAAATGATTATAGAACACATAACTTTAGTGATTTCCAGAAGAAATTATTTCTCTTTGGTTCAAATGAAATTAAATTCATACATGACACTCAATAATATTTCTTTAAGGTTCCTTACACCCCATTGAAACTCTTTTTGTCATCATTAGAATATTTCTGGCATAATCTTGGCTGAATATTTATAGTAAATTCTCAACTAAATTGTTTCCTGGCACACACCTGACTTTGAAGCATTGTCCGCAAACTAGATTGGTGAACAATGCAAGATTGGTTGAAATAATTTTTTTTTTGTTGAACAATCCATTATATCCAAATTTATCCATCTAACCCAAAATGCCACTCTTGGATAAAACAATAATAATAATCAGGATATTGAAGACTAAGCCAGTAACCAGCAAGGACTGAAGCCCATTATAAACTGGTTAACCACTGGTGTTGGTGTCTACATGAAAGTGAGTCGTACATCAATGTGGACAGAAAAGGTGTTGACCTTGAATGACTTGCATGCTCCAAAACAAACACTTCACAAGTTTGTACTACATGCTTTTTGTAGTAAGTTTTACAGTTAAGACAAGGCAAAGATTTAGATGTTTAGCCACAATAACAAGAAGTGTGTCTGGAGTACTAGAGGTGAGATTTTCAAACCTAACCACACTGAACTAACTGTCAAGCTTGTCGGCGGCTCCTTCTTGGTGAGGGTTTGTTCTGACTGTAGTGTAAACCTCTAAAATGGAACTGAACATTTTTGCATGTTCAAACAAACAAAAAAATGTCCTTTCATTAGCGATTTATGCCTTCTGTGCATCATGGATGTCTTTTTTCAATGGAGTACAAGAAAGGCCTGTCATTTTTACAAGATGGCTACCACTAATTTTGTAGCGTATTGTTTATATTTCCACCCTCTTCACACGTCTAGAGACTGAGATTTTTATTCCCTATTTTATTTGCAAAGTGGCTCAAAATCTGATTGTCAGTAGATCATCTGTGAACACCTGTGTTCAAGTTTTCTACATGTTCTCAATTAGACTTAGGCCTGGTCTTTGACTGGTCCATTCTAACAAATCAGTATTTTGACGTATAAGTTTTGACTGCAGCTCTGGGTGTATTTGTATCCTCTGTGGTTGGCCTGTTTTTGCTCCATCCACCTATCTCTCCTGTGTGTTCCTTGGTCTCCATGATGCTGTTTGTTGTTGTTCTCTAACAGACCTCTGAGGCCTTTACAGATCAGCTGCGTGAAAAGCGCTGAATGCAAATGCATGGCATACTTTCTAGGTTTTTATTGGTGAAAAAAACAAAATCTCTGTTGCTGTTGTAATATGACTAAAAGTTTTTTTATGTCTATGTGTAATGTGATTTAAATTGTTAATATATTCAAACAAAGCTATTCTTGAAGCCTCATGTTAAACATTTAAAGGGAATATGTCTGTGTTTGGGCTTCGGAGTGCAAGTCAGCATGTAATGACTGACCTGGGGAAGCTTCTGTCATCTTCCGCTGGTCTGTGGTTGCAGAGCACTCGCATGCATGTGCTTAGAGGGCCTCTTCAGCCTCTGCCCTTTGCTGCTGAAATTCTATCAGCTGTCTGCACCTCCCACACATTTTGCAGTAGCAGAGCAGGCAGCTTCAAGCCTTTCATAGGTGGGGGGTTGACGTGAGTGCATGTGTTTGTGTGTGCATATCGGTGTGTGTTTTTGTGAAAGGGTTGGGGGTACAGGAAGAGGCACCTGCTGGTGAATGGTTTACACCAGCTGCTTTGCTCCACACATGAAAAGAAGTGCTGATGTATTATTGACATGAACCGTCATTTTCAATAAATATTTATCAAAAAGAAATTGCTTCTTTTAAATTTTTAATTTTTTTTGTCTTTTTGACAGGAACACCACATAATGGAGATGCTCTAACTGTGAAGACTGACTCACTGGGACCATCTTGGATCCAGAGGTGCCCTCTGATTTCAGTCATGGACTTTTTTGACGATCCCAACCTCTTTGACGGGGGTTTGGATGGGCTGGATGAAGATGGTTTCCATTCAGCACCGTCGCTTGTGGATGAGCTCAATCTCAGTGCTGGTTTTGAACCCCTTCAAGTGGAGGCACTTGGGCCGGGGAAGCATCAAGAAATGATGCCACCAGTCTCTTCCCAACAAGCTGTGCCCAGTTACAACCAGCCGATGGTTCATTATGCTGGTGTTAAGGCAGAGAATCCCCTGGGGCAGGTATTTTCTGGTTCTCGGAGCACAGGTTGTGACGTGGGTCCTGAGCAACATGGCCAGTACCATAGTGCCACTATTAGCCAAGTACCTCCACCCAACGGACTGTTCTGCAGTACTGGAAGCCCAATGTGGGGCAACCAAGACCAAAATGGAAACATGTTTCACCATGTATCTCAACAGCAGCAGCAACAACAACTTTGTCATCAGCAACTGCACAACCAGCAACTGCATGGCAGACAACATACTCAGCAGCAGCACCGTTCTGGTCATCAAGCTGAGCAGCAACAGAGAATGCGACAACAACAGCTCCAACAACAGCACAGTCATCAGCAACAGCTGCTAAACCAGCATCAACAGATTACCACAGCGAGTGTTTGCCTGCAGCAACATCAGCATCCCACATTCTCCTTTCTCCAGGGAGGTCAGTCCAGCAGCCAGCAGCAGATACACCATTCTCCGCATCAACTACCTGTAAGAGAATCCCAGTTTCATTCCAGGAGTCTTCCAGGTAAGCCTTTTTTGGAACATCAGAATGCCTCTTTGAGCGGGGCCTGCTTGCAAACACGTCAGCAGCAGGGGAGCTACCAGTTGGTCAGGGGAAGTCCGGCCTTCTCCGGTTCAGGACTCGAGGACTCTCACCTTTCATTCCCCATACATCCATCATCTGCAGTACACTCCTTGCCTGCATGCTCTGTCAGTTCAGCTCATGCTTACCAAGCGGCGGAGTTCCCTGCCTACCCTGGAGAGCCAGAAATACCCAGTCTCAGTCAGCAGTCTTCATGTAGGCCCATCACTACTACACCAATTATTACTACAGTGCCTAGGCTGCCTGGGACAGCATGCCAGTTCCAGTCCACAGCACACGTGAGTCAGCTGCACTCTGGAACAACGGTTAGCCAGGCAGACGAGTGTCCCTTCAGAGCCTTACGCTGTTCTGGAGAAACCCAGGCAGTCTGCAAATCATCAGAGCTGTTCGGCGAGTCAGTGAGTTGCTATCCAAGCATGACAAACCACCTGCCCTCTGAGCAGCAGATCAGCTGCGGGGTTATTAACACTAATGGGTACCAAGCTTTTGGAGACAATGTTATGCCATCAGAGGCCCAGGATGGAGACTTGGAAGCCCTGGATCCTCCTGACCTCCTGCCTGATCTGCTCCCCCAGCTGGAGGATGCTTTCAGGCAACAGGACGAATCCAGCTGTTCTTGGATTGATTCCAGTCAGAAGAAAGGGCACGAAAACAGGAAACCAGCAGCTATCGAATGCAAAGAGGAGAAGGTAAAATTTTAAATTTGTTTTTATGGATCTGTCTTTAGCCGTTATGTGGTTCTCTCTGGCTAGATATGGCCAGGTGTGAGATAAAGTTTTGATAACCTCTAATGAAATACCATGGGTTCAAAGTATTTCCACATATTTAAAACAAAAATGTGTAACAATCTTAAATCTTCTTTTAAACAGCAAAGCAACACTTAGTCTTATTGCTGCCAACATAATGTATGTAACATAACATGACACATTTATTTTGATTTTGATATGCATATTTAAGCACAAGTCAAAATTTTCTGTAATTTTTAGTTGTGTTCAAGTGGTTTTTGTTGACAATATTGTTTCTTAGTTTTTTTCTTTTCTTTTTGTGAAATACAGCATAGCAAGAAGATATTTACTAGTTTGTCAGGTGATCTGCTCAGCAAATTGGCCTGCAGTCAGCTGCTTGATACCCATGTCAAATTTGTTAAAAGTTATGAGTGTAATAAAACCCATCTATTTACACTAAGGTGAATAGATGGGTTACTATCTATTCACTGTTAAGGCAGTCCTGTAAAGGCAGTCCTGCCTTAACAGGACTGCTGTTAAGGCAGCAGTCCTCCTAACCAAGCAAGTGGCAAAAGTCAAAAGTAACAACTCTGTTTTGACTGGAAGTAATCTTCAGCAGAAACCCACTCAGAGTTAGCAGCTAAAAGAAGTCATAAAGAATGAAAAAAACATAACAATGGTCCAAGAGTACTTTCTGTAGGAAGAAATCAGTAACGAGATTAGTAGAATTGTCTGGAGAAGAAAAGTGGTTAAACAGAAAATTGCTTGGCTAGTAGTAAGCAGACTAACAAAAAAAGTAAGCTGTAGAAATCCTACATTTTCAAGCAGCCATATTTTTGGTTTTACTTTGGGAAGGTTTCTTTCAGCCAGCTGACCAGCAATTTGCAGCAACAGTTTGGGGAGCATGACAGCTCTCTTGAGTCTCTGATACTTTCAATGACTCTAAGAAGACATTAAACCGTTAGAATAGGCTGACCGAACACTGCAGAGGTTGACACCTGGATTATCACCAACTGGCCCAATCATACTCTCAGCCCACCTTATTTTCACTGCCCTTTAAGCTATTTCTTCAACTTACATGTACGTACAGTTAGCTAACATAGCAGACGTATTGGCTTAAGATAATTTTTTTTTAAATCTTGTGTTTCATGGCACAGATACCAGTCATTTGTGTAATGTTTAACTATCCGAGGTAGAACGTGTGCCTCTCTGCTTGGAAACCTGCAATCAGTGGGGCATTGGGGGAAGGTGGATATTAGGCGGTTCCTACAGCAGTTTGAAAGGCTTTCAACATGATAATGGTCAGTCTAGCCTGGCCTGTCTATCTGCCCTGTGCGCCGACAGCAGGTCAGGCCTGATTAGGCTAAGAGTGGCAGGAGTGTCTTCAGGACTTAGCTGTAAGCATACTTAGGGCTATATCAAGATGTGGGTCAGGGCAAGCCAGAGGCACTTGCACACAGCCTTGCTGGAGTGTGGGGGTGGTTGCACACTGTTGTGGTTGCTGTCACAGTTTCTGCGAGTGCGTGTGCATGTGAGTGCAAGCAGTAGGGAAAGAGCTTGCTGTAGGAGAGTGGTTAGCACTTGAGAGACGCGGGGGAGGGGGAAGGTTTGGAGATGGAGAGGGCAGCAGCTCATGGAAAAAGGAGAGAGCTTAGGAAAGAACGGATGGGAAAGAGATGGGGAGGAAGAGCATGAGTGAGCAAGAGACAGAGAGAGGGAGAGAGGGAGAGAGAGAGAACACAAGTGGAGGGGGAGGTGGAGAGAATGCATTAGCCGGCTGTAACAGGCTTCAGGCGGTTCTTGGACCTCAGTTGGCTGGTAACTTAGCAGCATCCATGCAGCTTCCCAGCCCCAGAGTGACACATGACCAGCAGCACATGCGGCAGGCATTTCATGTTCCTTTGCAAATGCCAATAGGACACCTAAACTACAACATGTGGTCCTGTTTTAATAACTTGTTTTAGTTCTTGTATTGAAACAATAAAAAAAGAAATTAACCATCGGAAGGTTAAGGTGAGTCAATAATTCAAATCAGAAAGTAGTAAAAATGACATAAATGTAATAATACGGTGATTACATTTCAAATAGTGATTCACTGATATGAAAATTTGGACCGATGTCAATATCTGATATTATATAAATAATATTGGATATATAATTTCCTGATGCTTTCAAGATACTAAATCGAATGACCACATTGCTGACTTCAGCATGGCTTCTCTGCTTCAGTTAATCTTCCCACAGTCCTGTACTGTCACTGTCACACGATCAAACAAATACTACTCCCCCCTTAAGAAAAAAAAAAGTGACAACAATAATAAAATAAATATTGGTCGATTATATCCCTAATTTTAAATATTTATTTCTGTACATTATAGTTTACATCTGATGAAAAATTCAGTATTTCAGAAAATAAGAATAATTCCTAAGAGCAGTGAAAATGTGGATCTTTGATACAGAAATGTGGGCATACTGAAAAGTATCCATTATAGTATATGCACTGCGTACTTGGTCAGTGCTTCTTTTGCATGACTTGCTGTATCAATAGGCCCTTTCACAAAACACCTCAAGGTGTTTCACCCGTGATTTGCCAAGTGGCCTCGTGTCACGTGACCTGTATAAGGGCAGGCCGGATTCATGGACTTGAATCCGGCCTGCGGGTATGATGCATTTATGACGCATCTTGTGTACTCCCATTATGG
This sequence comes from Poecilia formosa, assembly GCF_000485575.1. Classification (NCBI taxonomy): domain Eukaryota; kingdom Metazoa; phylum Chordata; class Actinopteri; order Cyprinodontiformes; family Poeciliidae; genus Poecilia; species Poecilia formosa. Next base: position 1,712,971 of record NW_006799985.1, on the reverse strand, counting down.
ACCTTAAACCAGATATTAGTATGTTTAGAAGCGTGAGCATCCCCGTAAAGCTTGCCAGCAGAGGGAAGAATAAAGCTCTCTGACTTGATAACATTGTGAATCAACACCATTAGATGGCATGGTACTTCACAATAAACCTCAAGAAACTTAGATTCTGTGCCCCTCCACTGGTTCTTTCGACTCCAGGAAACATTTTCCTTCATCTAAAGACGACCTTAGACCAGGGTCTGCAACCCTAGCACTTGGGATCTACCGTCCTGCAGACTTTAGATGCAACGTGGACTCAACACACCTGAATCAAATGAATGGCTCTTTATCAGGCCTTTGCTAAACTTGACGACTGAAGAGTTAATGCAATCATCTTATCAAGCTGAGTTAGAGTGAGGATGCATCTAAAACTTGCAGGACAGTAGATCATGCCATTGAGTGACAGTCGAGTCCTTTTTCTCTGGTAAGGCACTTCTGATGGTATTACTGGTTCCAGAGTGGCTTAGCTAGAACAATGTGACAGTTGTTGCGCATTTCATTGGGATGTTTGTGTTTGGAGGCTCTTTGTAGCACCCTCTCAAGCTTCCCCTGTTATTTCTATTGCTTGTGCATTTTTTTCCTACCACTTAGCTTTCCATTAAGCATGCTTGGTACTGCTGGACAATCATGTCAGCAGCCTTTCCCATGATTTTGTAGGACATAAGATAGCTATAACATTTATGCATTCAAAATTCTTATTTTCGTAATCTTATGGAATATGAGAACTTTCTGAAAAATGCTACTTTGGGCTTTCATTGACTGTGAGCCAATGAAAGTAATCATTACAATTACTAGAAATGAGTACTTGCAATTTGGGTGGAAACCATTAGCTTATTGAAATAACCAACTAATTTAGCAGTCAATTAATTGTTAACTGGAGTATACAGACTCATAAAAAGGCAATTTGCTGAAAATTTACACATTCAGAAGAGTATTTATGCTAAAGTTACAAAAAATACATTTTACATTAACGATAAAAACATGTTTGTCTGTAATGTTTCACCCAAACCTCAAGTATTTTAATGAATTTCTAATATTGTATAAAAAAGGATTAAGTCGGTAATGAAAAACCTGTAGAATATGCCAATTGTAATAGAACAATTTATTACAAAAAGTCATTAGCTGCAGCCATGCTTGCAACATACTTATGAGTGTATGTTTGAGTGTGTATGCATGTGTAGTGAATCTGTGCAGTAGAAGTTTCATTTTTTGAACTGATTTTGAAAATTAATTACAAATTCAATGCTATTGTAACTGAAGACACCCTCTTAGATGTATTTAAACATAGACTTTTCAGCACAGATGTGTTCTCTGGCATTATGTTATCCTCATCTTTTGTGTCTCTACTCTTACATTCTTTGTGTACTAATTGCATATGTGACTACAAGGTTGCAGGACCTGCTTGAGTGACTAATTTCTGATCTCTAAACAAGGTTTGTTTCCCGGCAGCAGATCTGCCATGTGCCGCTGCTTCTGAAACCAGATCTGTGGCCCTGAGCCAAAACACAAGTGGTGTTTTGAGTACCCTGACTCTTTCTCAGCAGGTGACAGCAAAACTTATGGTCTTCCTTTACCGGCGCTCATCCTCACTGCCCATTGACTCATCTGCAGAGGTCCTTGATTGAAAAAGGACCTTGAAGCACAGCCATACGCAAGAGCCTCCTCCCTGTCTGTGTCAACATCCAGGCCTGTGTTGATGCTTACAGGCTGACTGTGCTATTCAAGTGCACTGATGTGTGAAGAGCCTGCTGATGGCGTGTTTGCTGAACAGGCAGGGCATCAGGGGAAAGCGGCCCACTCTCCTCTCCCCCGCAGTGAATGTGACTAATTAGGGTTTCCAGTGACTGTAATGGTCAGCTGCAGATGTGATGAGCAACCAATGCTCAACACTGATTGAGTGGCCCAGGTTTCTGTGTTGTACAGTTAATTTGAGTATAACAGGTTAGTCTGTAGTAGCTGGTTATTAGCTTGACTCCCATGATAGCAGCAAGGGCCTTCCAGCTCGCCTGAAGCAGTGAAGCGATACTCCGCTGGGCCCGGTCCTGGTTTGTGGTGCTTATGTTCACGTCCTGTCAGTCACAAGTCTGACACTGTTGTGTGTCTTTTCAGGAACTCAGACAGGAAGACCGGTGTCGTTGCAAACTCTGCACATGTGAAATAGGTAGAGAAACTGATATTGAAATTTCATTTGTTGGGTTGCTTGTGATTTGTCTTGTAGTGTCAAAAAGAAAATCAATTACTTTCTTCTATTTTTAGGGTTTTAATTACATGTTTTAAACATGTAATGTTTAAAATGGTATCACCATTCTTTGAATAAAATACATAGCTGAATGTTCATCTGAAAATCAAAGCCTGTTTTACTAACTTTGGCTTTCATTGCATATCATGAACAAATGCTAAGATGTGCACTTTAAAGTACAAAATATAGGTATAAAGTGTTAGCCTGTTGCAATAAGCAATTAATCAGTTAATTGCATGATAAATTAAAATGAGCTTGATCATTTCTATTCCGATTATTTTTTAAAGGGAAATCTGGACTACATATCTCATAATTAATTTTTTAATGGCTTTGGTTGTGTGTGGCTTTTATTTCATTTTTGTTTTTGTTTGTTGTGTTTTGTTTTGGATACTTAAAATATATTCAAGTTCCAACATGGAGTGTTATGTACTTAAGTTTTATTAGTCTTTTAGGCAAACTTGCTTTATTATTCCAACACTATATTACATGAAAATTGTCCCAAAACTATGTTATCATTTATCGCAGGAATCTTTAGGACAATTTATCCACTAGTAAAATTTATCCTGACAGGCCTAATAATGTGCCACCTTCTGCATTACAAAAACAGATTTCTTTATGAAGTTATTGTGTTCAGAATATTTGGCATGAGTTGAATTTTTAATGAGGTAAAAATACTCATTTCAGTCATGACTGCAATTCTATTTTTACACCTTTTTAAAATGTAATATTAGACACTTTAATATATTAGCAACAAAATATTCCTTACTAGACGTGTGCCGATCGATCGGTCACCGATCATAATCGGGCCGATTTCCGTGAAAAAGTGTATGATCGGTGATCGGCGATCATTTGCTCTTGTTGCCGATACCGATCACCTGCTTCTCATTTCGCA
>NW_006799985.1:1649999-1709062 GCF_000485575.1 Poecilia formosa | reverse complement strand
GTACAATTTGCACAATGCCTGTTTTGTTTAGTTTTCTTTTTGGAAAAAGTTATTAAAAACAAGTTTTTGTCATGGTTCCTTTTTCCATATAATGTAACCGGTAGTGTTTATGATAAAAAATAAATAAATAATAATTATGTGATCGGTATCGGTGATCGGCCCTCATGGGTGATCGGTATCGGTATCGGCAGGAAAAAACCTGATCGGCACATCTCTATTCCTTACCGATTGTATTTATTAACCATATGTGTTGTTAATTAGTTTGAGAGTTTGATTCACACACAATTAAACGTGACAGTGTTTGTTTTTACTGTCAGCTCATCATTAGCCCCTGGGGGTTGTCGACTCGGGTCCTCATGCGACACACTTTTGCTGCTGTGTTAGTGAAACATTACTAACACAGCATTTTTTTGCCGCCTGAAGTGGAGTTTTCCCAGACTTATGTCAAACTTTTTAATTTTTTTTTCCTAAACTGTAAGTCAACACCACCTGTAGAGGATGCCCTGTCCAGTTAGGAGCAGACGTACATTATTAAAAAGCTGCTGTTCAAACTTGTGTGGCTGCTGATGCCTCCTGCTGTGACAGCACATTGCAAATCTCCTGACTGGAGGCCTTGGAGTGTGCCTGCAACCACTGCAGGACACAGGAGGCTGCAGCACCTCCTCTGGCACAGAAAGAATGTGCTGCCCTCTGGGATTTCTGCAGCAAGGGGCTTGCAGTATTGGGGAAATTGCCAAAATTGTTAAAGTAGTCCTGTTAATTCCAGTGTCCCAGTAGAGTGGGCATTGAGAAGTTCTGCTTTTTTATATTTGTACAAAATAGGCTAAAAGCAAAATTATAGAAATCCCTGCAAGGAAGCTAGCTGATGGTCATTTAGTTTTCCGCATCTTTTCTCTAATATTTCCACCAAGACAAATTTTTTGTTCTTGTGACGGAAAAGTTGAGTATCCTATTTTCAGACAACTAACTGGAAATGCACAACAGGGAGTAGGAAATACTGCATTACTTTATGCTTTGTCTGGACAGAGAAACTGTTTATTCTTATGCTTTTCCTGGTGTCTCATTAAAATGATTTTGAAGTTCAAGAATCTTATGATGAAAAAACTGCAGCTGACTTAAAACCACGACCTGTTAAAAACCACGACCTGTTAAAACTTTTGTATAAATAGTAAATTACTTGATTTAAAATTTCTATGTCGCAAATTCAAACTAACAACAATAAATAAATGCTTCAGAAAATCATTCCTGTTATGATCAGTATAGTACAATATTCTGAAAATAATTGCTTCAAATTACAAATGAGGTTTAAATGTTTTTTGTTTGTTTGTTTTTTTTTTTTTTTTGCAAATCTATGATATTACAAATTTCTGCTATTTTTACACAGGTTTGTCATACTATGACAGTTTGTTGCAAAACAAGAAAAAATGGTGAAGGAAAGACATAGACCTCCAATTTTTTCTGTTGCTTTGCAGAATGACTGACATCTCCATTAGGCTTTTGATTTATGGTTTGACAACTGATCCTCTTTTTGGGTCGGTTCTGTATGTTTTGTGTTTATTAATGTATATGTTGTATAACGTGTCTGAATTGTCTGAGCTAAATATGGGTGCAAATTAAACTTGGCCCCAAAGGTGAGATAGAAACTGGTTTTAGTGATTTTTAGGACATCAATGGTACATTTAAAACATTAAAATGAGAGTTTTTCTTGTTACTTATCCAATCAACTCTGAGAGAATCCTGAACATTGAGAGCACTGCTGACTGTGTCTTGCTTGGCCCCCATTTGTTGTTCTACTTTACAAGATCGTAATGTGACACACTGCCTTAAAAGAACAAAATCTATTACTGCAAGTCAGTAAATCAAGTTTAAATCTTACACCAGTTCTTCACAGTAAAAGCCTTTCTTCTGTCTATAGTTTGCAACTATAACAGACCAGAGGCATAAGGAGCAGCAAACGGCACACCTGCTCTGTCAGCACTGCCAGTCACTTGAACCGCATTCCCATGCGACTCTGGCAGCTCTTCATTCGCACCATTTAGTTTTTCTTCATCTTTTTTGTGTGGACAGATTGGTAGACGCCTACCTTTGAACTGATGCTGGAGGAATTGCTTTGAGTGCATCACTGCATCTGTCCATGTACGCTTGCTAAAATGCTACATGCTTGTATTTTTAGTTTGTGGAGGTGTTGGAATACTTGGCTTTACCCTAAATATCTCAGCAGAATAAGATAACCACATAAATGAACTGGCTCTGCTTTTTTTATTGCAGAAAATCTGCAGTTGATTATACAAACTGATTACGCTTGATGGCAAAGATCTTTGGTGGAAACATGCAAACTACCTGAGGCTCAACTTAATGCACTACATTATCATCAAAACCTTATTTCTAGTAAGATCAAATCAAATTTGCCACACACATTGATGTATTTTATCCATTTACTACTGTTCATTTTGAAATTACTTTCAGATAACAAGGCCCAAGATTCAATTGATTAGAAATTAGATTACCAAAGATAATTAAATAACATGCATATATAAATTTGGAATACAAATGTATAATTGTACACATTTTCCCCAGCAAGTATATTGCTGTGTGAACACAGAAACGTATTGCTAAATACGTTGGCTGTTTATTTGAATGCTGTATCTAAGCATATTAATGGAAAGTCAAGTGGAAGGAAAAAAGGTATACAAGCACCAGCAGCACTGCAACCCAGAACATATGCAGAACTGCTACATTCTTTGTGCTTAGCCAGTACTGAACCAGATCCGACATCAGAAACTGGACCGTTGTTCCAAAGTCGTCTTCTCAGGTAAAAGTAGATTTTGAATTTCATTTGGAAATCAAAATAAATGGTTGAAATATGTCACTCTTTAGTCTTGTCACCCTGTAAAAATATCAGTCATATTTTTTTAATTCAGTTTCTGACTTTAGCTTTTCAGTGATATTTCATTTAACTGTGTGTTGCATTAAGAGCAGCTGGGATTATTGTGGATAAAAGCAGCTCCTGAACTGAAACCCGGTTGCTGAAACGCCACTGTTGTCTCCTTCTGTTTTGTTGAGTAAGGTGTCGTCCATTTGATGCCATTTTAGCCTTAAGACCTTTTGTTCTGCTGTTGATCTCCATTGTTTCACACATTGATGTGTGTTACAGTGACTGTTGCTTTAACAAAGAGCTCCATTTTTTTTCTTGCACTGCTGCTGAGTTGTAGGGTTAGTACTTTTCATCGCAGCAAAGGCTTCAAATGTAAGAATGCCAGCGGCTGCTGTGCTGAGCAAAATAGAAAAGAGATGGAAGTGGCGACTGGTGGACACTGATGGATACTGATGGCCTGGGCTGCTGTAGCCACTAGAGGCCCCCTGGCAGTGACAGTGAGCAGGTGCCTCATCACTGCCTGTCTGCATCGCTTCCTTAGATTTATTTCACTGGGTATTAGTTGCTTTCCCCTCTCCTTTTTTTTGTGTTGACTGCTAAAATTAAAAATAAAAATAACACCATGCTTGGGAAGGTTGGGAGTTTATTTCTTTGAACTAATTTTGATGTGTGGCAGGGTTGCCTTGTTTTTTCTTTTTTAATATGCTGGAAGCTTCTGCAAGTCCTGACACACCAGCAAAACAGACTGGGAGGGTAATGCCATAATCAGCCCTGAAACTTGACACTAAGCATCAACCCTGGCTCTCACCCCAACACCCTCATGGGCTGCACACCAACACAGGAACATTCTGCACACTCACACTCCTGGGAAACCTGCTGTTTCTGTGGCCACATGGTGGTGAGCTGACTTATTCACACACTTTCTCTCTCTGCTCACCTCCCCCTACGTCCCCAGATCCCTCCCTCTTAGTCTGTCTCTCTCTCTCTTGCTCTCTGAAGCAGTCTGTCGGTTTCATCCGGCCTGACCGTCCTGTCTGTCTGGAGACCTGCCAGATGAGGGCGGACGCGGGGGATAGCGAAGGGTCAGTGGTAAACAGGAAGTCATGAGGGTTTTGCTTTGGGCGGAAGGGGAGGGCTCAGAGCATGAGGGGAGGAGGAAGTCGTACTTGGAGAGAGTGTATCGGGAGCATGTGGGAACACTGCCAGCCCCAACTTTACAGTAGGTCTGAATTTAAACCAAGTCTTTCTGCTGCTTTACTTCCCTTTCTGCTCTCTTTTTCCCACCTTATGTAGAAATCAAGTGTCTTTGAATCATTTCTTTTTCAGAGTTAATCGGTTGGGGTGTGTTTGGACTGTAAATAAGTGTGGAAGCATTTCCTGCATTTGTGTGCGACTGGAATGTGATACTTGTGACATGAAGCAAGCTCCATGAACTCGAGTTAACCTCTCACTGGCAGACGCTAAAGCTGAACCACAGCAGCGCCTCTGATTATGCCACAGCTTGATTTGAACAAGACAGGAAGAGAAAAACTTGAAGAGTAGCTCTGAGCTGCGTGCAGTAGACTAAACCAGAAACACGGAGGTTTAATGACCTCTTTGTCCTTGTGTTTTTACCCGACACAGTGGGTGAAGAGTGTGAAAACGTTTCAAATACACCCTTAGATTAATTTCAGTAGACGTTAAACTTGTGGTAAACTGTGGTGCTCCATGTGAACTTCTGTTCCAGTTCACGTCTTTCTGTTTTTTAAGTAAATGTTAAGTACATTAAACACAGAAGTAGTACGGCAACTTGCTAGTTACTGATTTGTTAGTTCAGCAAACAGGTTTTGTGTCAGTAGGAAGTCATAAGTTAGTTGCCATGGATGCATCTGTATGTGAAGGCTTTGTTGAGAGTTGTGGTTATAGTAAAATATTCAATTTTAGCTGACATGTCAAATAAATTGATCAATTTCTGCCTACTTGATTGAAGAAAGTTGCACACTCTGTCAGAAAAATATTTTTCTCAGTTGAGGTGCATCAATCAGAAAAGAGCAATAACTCAGAGTTTCATTTCTGATCCTTGGGACTGCTTGTAGCTTTTCCTTTGAGAACCAAAACGTTAGTGATGTCTGCAGTTTGTCCCAGTGAAGAGGAGGATGAAGAAGAGGAGGAAGAATCATGTGTTGGAGTTACAAACGTGCAGCTCAGAATATCCAGAAAGACTCTCATGACTTAAACTTGTCTTTGAGTCAAATTATTATTTTTCCAAGGACACATTTTTGAATTTTTACCCTCCGTGCTGCCTATGAAATGTGTGGAGATGTCAGAACCTTGTGACAGTAAACAAAAGTTTTTATCTTAAGACCAAAGTAATTGATCTTTTTCACAAGAAGGAAATGCCTGGGAGAACTTTCTGCTCCATACATAATAAGTGGAACTGACATGTTGCTCTCTGCCATTAAAGTCATAACACAAAGCTGGCTTTATAGTTGGGATTATTGTTTGACCGAAAGGTGAACCCGTGTCTTTGTCTGAAGTCTTTTCAGATGTCATCTTTCCAAAAACTGTCCTGTTTTAAATGCATAAGGCTGCTGCCAACTCCATAAGCTTTCTGTGGAGATGAAGTTTACAATATGACTACTCGTAGCTTCTTTATACAAAGGTTTGAAACTTCAGAACAAGCTGTCGATTTCTGCAGCTCCTCCAGAACTCCATAGGCCGGGTTTAGGTGGACATCCATGTCTTGGTGGTTTTGGAGTTGTGCCACTTTGTTGTCATGATGCTGTTTGTTCACTGATGTTTTCTAACAGAGCAGAAGCTGGGTTTATGTCTTGATTAAATTAGAGTATCAGAGTAAAGGGGTTAGAAAGCAAACACACAATACCTTTTTTCAAATGTTACATATAATACATTTAGAAACTATGCATGTTCTCCTTCCTCTTCACAGTTAGGCATTGCTTTATGTTAGATCTGTCACATACACTCAAATACTTTGAGGGTTGTGGTTGCAATGTGATAAAATATGAAAATGTTCAGTGGTTACAAATACAGAAGCAAGGCACTGTACTGTCTGCACAACAAGTTGGCTGTATTTAAACCAACGTCGCTGTTTCAAAGATTATGCAAGATTAATGTGTTATCATGCTCATCTGGAAAGGAAAATACATGGTGGTTTCTCTATTATCTTGTCCTTTTTGAGGTGAGGACATTCATCTGAATTTTTCATACTTTTTTTAATAAAAACAGTTTGGTGACTTTTTACATTAGTAAAACACATTGAGCATCGTTAACTTACTTAGCTGTACAGTTTAAAAGTCTTAAATATTTTTTTAATCATTTTTTTTATTTTATAATTTTTCTGAAATTGTTTTTAGATTTTGTTTTAACCTTATTTTTGAAGACCTCAGACAACTCTTTTGCTTGATGTTCACTCTGACTTTAAAAATCATGTGCTCACCAAGCTAAATATGAGGTTTAAACAGGACTAACTTCAGAATGCTGAGTGGTATGTAGGGGAGTCTTTATGAGGAGCTGCGATTTTTACTCCTTGCCAGGATGTACAAACCATTGCAAGACAAAAGAAACCCTCACTTCATCACATCCTGAAGGCTGGAGGTTGACTAAGCAGGGAACCACCGCGTCCTGCCTGTGCACTGTTATAATTTCGCTACCGCGTTTGTTCCCTTACAAGCAGGCATTGGCCCTTTTCTCTCCTTGCACCAATTCAATAATGAAGGAGCTGTAAAGGTCTGGCAGTAAGCCCCTTACTTCCCTCGCACTTCATCCCTCACTCATGTCTCTACTTCCCTCTCTCTCTCCTCCGTCTGGCGCTCTCTAGTGCATCCTGAGGGACCTCCTCTCAGCTCCACTCTTCAGCTTGCTCCGACCTTCCCGTTAATGAATAGCATCATCCAGCCTGCCTGTTTTGCACAGTTCAGCTTTGCTTCAGTGCCTGGCGTGTGACCTGCTGTGCCATCTTTGATTCAGAGAGCAGCACATCATTACTCTCAACAACCACAGTTTTTGGAGGAGACTTAAGAGGAGGAAAAAAAGGCGGTTAAATTGTGCTTGTAGCCCATCATGTAAAGTCCACAAAAAACATTTGCTGGTTTGAAAATGCAAAACAAGTTTGTTTCTTACATTTGCAGTGGATGAATCATAAAACACCAGCAAAATGTTTAGTTCTTCAAAGGCTGCAAATACTTTTAAAATCGCTGTATTTATCGGAAAAAGTTAGAGATGGAGACTTGTATGTAAATACTAGTCAATGCAGCTGTAACACAGATGAAAATATCTGACACTGCTACAAATTTGTCCCAGGTTGTCTTTGGTTGAGAGAGAGTTGAATTGGTTCCTGAACCACCACAGAGTACCAAACATTATCAGAGATTTTCTTTCATGACAAAATGTTTTGGCCAAGACAGCTGATAATTGCACAGTGTGCATGGAGCTTTAGGCTATTAGAAGCTGGCCAGTTCAGGTTATTAAACCAGGTACTGCCAATTGGAGCAGGTGCCAAGTCCTGCTGCAAAGTGAAATTAGCATCTAAGGACAACTTGGGGAAGCATAATGTGCTGTAAAAGAGGATTGCGATGACTTTAGTCTTCAGAAAACAGACACACACTAGCAGATGACATGGCTTTCCAAATCAAGACTGGCTGTAGAAATCTACACTGGATCTCAAGAAAATTGGATTCTCTGCCTCCACACTCTTTGGTGGCTTTTAAAGCACTGACTGAGTCCCTGTGTTTCTTTTGAATTGACTCTGCTTCTTTGTTAAAGATGTGGTTGTCCCTGTTCCTTTTGCATTTATTTCTGTCATATTTTTTCCTTCCACTCAACTTTCCAACAATTATTTTGGACACAACACTCTACACAGTCAGCTTCTTATGACTTATCCTACTTGTATTTGTCCCATAATTGTGTGGGCCACAATAAACATTTCTGTTTAGAAATCAATTTTATTGATCACATTTGATATTCAGGCCTTTGAAAATGCAGTTGTAATTTATCTCTTTGTGTATAATGAACCTATTTGATTGCCATTATTTTAAATGAATTACTAAGATACATTTACTTTAGATGATATTGTATTTTAAAACATCTTGATATTGGCAATGTATTCAAGTTTTAACTTGACCAAATAATGCTAAATAACGATGATGTTGATAGTGGGAAGGGAGTTTATTTATAGTGAAACTTGCCTTTCCCGCTGTCTTTTCTAAACAGGAAGAAGATGTAAAAACAGTTTGAGAGAGGATGAAGTCCATTTTATGATGAAGTCAGGTTTTTCATTTACCAAAAGCCCTTCTTTCAGATTTAACTTTGTGCTTCTTCTTGGGTAAAACTGACAGAAAACATCAAAATTTATTGCTTGATGGCTGAACATCAGTGGGATTCAAGAGAGAATCTATATCTTAGATTCTCTCTTAAATCTAACTTATGCTCATTAGTGCACACACCCTTAAAATATCTTAAATCATGCTGAGCAGCTGCTCTCTAAGCTGACACTTGAAGAGGGAATGAAGAAGAGCAAATGCCCTAGTTAGAATAACTGCCTTCTCCTCTTAGTCATAGAGCTTGATTGATGCCAAGTCAGGCTTTGGCTGTTCTCTAATTGGTCTTGTTTCACTGTGTGGGGTCTTTATTAATTAGTTCCTTAAAAAAACTGGATTTCAGTCCATTCATTCACCTATTTTGCAGGGAGCATTTTTGAAGACTGCCATTGCAAACGGTGAGCACCAGTGATGCTGTGATGGGAACAAGTTGTAACTGTGAATATAAAAGAGCTCAAAGACTGGCTGTTATTGGTGTGCTGTGCACTTTAGATTTGTACAACTCTCTCCTTTTTGTCTTTCTCATACCACATAAAAGATAATGAAAAAAGATCAATATATTTCATAAATGTTCAGAGAATTTCTCCTTAACCAGCATTTCTATACCGTTAAGTCTGGTGTTCACCTCTGTCCCATCAAAAATGTTTAATATGCGTCTCTACACATAGATCTGTTTGAACTCAAAAACCTTTGTGTTGGTAAAAGATATCACTATGTGCCAATTAAATCAGACTGAGATGGAAATCAATTATCCCTAAATCAACTCTGATTGATATGAATAATCATGAAAATCAGGTTTTTAATCCTTTTCTCCCATTATTTAAAAGCATCAAAACTAAAATATTCCTAACAATCTTTGCTCTATAAACCAAATGTGTACACTTTAAAGCACTATTCTGGGATCAGTGTGCTTTGATGCGTAAATGGGGATATTCTTGTGATTCTCTTCTTTTTGTCAGATCAGAATTTAATGCCTCAATCAAAGAGCCCCTTTCTGATTTATGTGGAATATTCCTTGGGGGAGGGAGGATTCAAAATTTTCAAATTGGGGCATTTATTTCTTTATGTCTATGTACTAAGCTTGATCAAATAGATCAGAAAATCATCTTGTTCTTTTTTGTATGACAACAGGGTTAAATGTTGCATTTGTAAAAGCCTGTCGACTCAAATGAAGTGGTGTTATATTTACTGTTGTTGGACCAGTTGGTTAAGTTAACATTGTTTTTTAAGCAAGATAACAAAACAATTGTTTAGTTCAGCGTTAAAGCAGGTTAAACGGTTGCAACAGGTTCTCGTGTTAGTTTTATTCTTGTCTATTGCAAAGTTCACAGTCTGGCGATACGCTTCAGCAGCTGTAACTAAGCTGTATTGTACCTTCTGAAACGAGCAAAATAGTTGTCTGGTTTGAACTTTGTTTGCTGTTCCTGTCCACCTTTTGGCCTCTGACTGTTTGACCATGCAGCTGCTCCACACAGGGTCCTGATTGTTTTGGCTTTAGACTCTACATTTAAAGCTAATTGTATATTGATGGGCATTGTGCAGGTAAATGTGAAAGAAAAGTGGTGTGAAGTTACTCTATTTACCACATTAACAGTCATTACATTGCTCAGATCATTTCCTTCCGTTCATATCTTTGCTTTGAGTTAATTATTAAGTTTGGTTGTTGTTGCTGCCAGCAAACGTCACAACATGGCAAAAGAAAATCACAGCACAGCTGGTGGAAAGCAAATGAGAAACCTTCTCTCCCTCTTTGAACCTCCTGGCCCAGAAGTAGCAGCAGTCGCCTGTTGTGAATTGAATTTGCGTCGTGAGCTTGCTGTCGCCCTGTCGCAGCACACAGCCGGACTCCAGTAACCATGCGCTCCATTTTATACTTTCAACATCCTCCCCTCAGGGCAGCATGCTCAGCCTAGCTAGTTTTACTCTTGACCCTGAACCAACGATCATTAATGCATGGCACTGCTTTTAATTGGTTGAGGAAGCATCACTGTGCATCATGTCTCCTTTCATTTATCAGCTCTGCAGCTGCTGCCAGAGCCTCTGCTTTGGCTTGCAAGTTGGCCTTTAGCAGTTGGACTAATTAACAAGGTTATTTGTGTTTTTTGTTTTTCCTTCTGCACCTAGACACCTTAATTGTCTAATAAATAGGTCTGACTTTTGTACATTGGATAATTCTTTTCCTGAACAGTAACTATTTTATTGTGTAATAAACCCCACAGGTGAGGTATGCTCCAAGTGAACAGCACTGAAATGAAGATGTGAAAAAGGAAGCTTATGCTAAATCTAAGTGTGTGGTCAAAGTGAACAGCTTTATCAGGGAGCTGTTGATGCAAGCGATAACGGGGCTGTAGAAGAGCCTTCTGCTGTTGACTTAGAAGGCCTCAAATGTAAATAAATGACTTCTGATCAATATGTCTTTGAGACCATATTCATACCCACTCGTGAAGTAGGAAGGCTGGCACTTAGCTCATTTGTTGGCAGTGTCTGAAGGTGTTGCAACCTCCTGTAAAGAGGAAAATGTCTAAGCACTTGGTATGGCTTCTGAACCTCAGAGTTCAGGCTATGGTTGATGCTAATCAGAAAAAGATCTTCAATTATTAATAAGGTGAGTCGGAATTAAACCAAAGTGACGTCTACATATCAATTAAGAAATTGGTGATGCTTGTTTGCCTTGTGTTTTGATGTTTGCGAACATCAAAACACAAGGTGTGTTCCACCTCACATATTCCAAGCATTTTGATTAAGTTTTAAACTCTTATTATCCATATTTTATATTAACGTTAATTCATACAAAAGTTAGTCTTTATTTTTGTTTAAATATCATCGACATAAGTGGCTGGGATTAAATATTTCCAGTGATTACGTTCTATTATTTTAATAAAATCAGCTTACATTATAATGAACGAGTTAAATCCAGTTCAGTCTTTCACTTTCAGCCCTTCACTCCACAGGACGAGGCATCACTGACTGATTTGAGGTTTGAAAGAAACAAAATTTGAAATCTATGTAGCTGTTCCAAACTTTTCCTGATTTTGAGATGGCTTTTACTCCATTAGAGTGTAACTAATGTGAAATATTAAATTAAATGATGATGTTATCTAGACCAGATTTCTTTCTTTCTATTCTGTCCTGCTCTCGGCTCAAAAACACAGGAAACTTGGAAGTCTGTGCTGGCTAAATTAGTTTTACACTTGCACATTTCTACTTGTTTTATGCTTTTTACATAAACTGTACAGCATAATTGTTATGGAAATTGTGGAAAATCTCAGCACTGGTTTTTATGACGCGAGGCTCTTTGTTATTAAATTACCCCATTTGGTGTTGAGACGTAATTTATGTAAAAGACTCGATTCTGTAACCCATAACAATCTCAAGTTCTGGGAGAAAAAAATATTCCCAGGTTGCATTTTTGAAAAGCTCCTTTTAATAAGTCTGTTCTGGCTTTAGACTAAATAATAAACTAATAAAAATGCGGCATATTATACATAATCGGGTTTAAATAGTAAAGGTCACACACAAAGCAGTCAGATTTGGTCTTGAGTTAATTTAATGGCTTAAGTCACCCTCAGGAGGGTCATCCAGCTCTACGAGCAGCAATATCTGTCCTAAATAATGCGTTTTGTTTTTTTTCCCCTTACTACTGTGAAAGCAGTAATCTGAAGGAGCCATTTACCAGATCAAACATCCACCATTGGCTGCCGTCCATGATGGCTCAAACAGCTTGTTCCCATTCAGCTAACCGTTGATGGTGCCCTGAATAACACTGGGTAACATCATATTCCTCTGCTGGATCATTTCTGTGCATGCCCCGAAGCGCGGGTATGAACTTGCCATCTTGTCGGCTCCAGTCAGCACACTGCTCGCTTTCTGCTCTCATTTCCATAATGGTTAGTTAGTTACAGACCCCTTTTCCCTGGGACAGAGGACCGCCTCACTAATACAGGCTGTTTGATGGTAATGGTGTTTAGAGACGGACACCTGTGTATTTGCAGCAGCTCTACCTCTCTGGGCGGGAAGGACATTTTTTTTTTTCGTTTATAACCCACTTCCTTTCACCGGCGTTGCCTCTCCACTCCCCTTCTTCCTCCTCCCCTCCTCTTCCTCTCCACTCTGTCATCTGTCCTAAAAGGAAGCCCCTCCCTTCCAGAAAACGCTGCCTGCCTCGTTTGCATATTAACTGTCTAGTTGCCAGGGAGCTGTGGCTTCATGCCATTTGACCGTTGAAGCCTGTGAATGTTGTTAACCGTTACTCCATTTTCCAGATTTATTCTTCTTTTGGTAAAATCAGAAAGTATATATTGATATTTTCTAAATGAATGACACACGACGGACATAAAATCGGCTTTTCAGTTCAGAAGGTTTTTCACCTCCTGCTCAGAGTCAGTTTCTTTGCTCATCAGCTGTGTCAGGAGGGAGAAACCACCGTGGGTTTTTTGAGCATGTTTATATATTTGGACACGGGGATTTGTGAAGGGACCTTTTATTGTTTGCATTTTACTGGCCATGTGTGCGTTTTCAACTCATCCCCAGGTACTGTACCCTGGTGGGCGTTATCTAACAGTTTGTTTAGCTGGGAGGGAGGGGTTGTCCCGCTCAGCTTCCCAGCAAGCAGGCGGTCCGCTTTAAAGTCCAAACTTCAAGGCTGTGCTTTGGCAGGTTGATCCCAAGCCTGCTGCTGCCGGTGCCGCTGAAACTTGGAAAGAGTAGCCGTTACTTTGCGCTCCAGGAAGCCGTCTCTGTCTCTGTTGGAGACACAGAGCAGAGAGATGTAAAACAACACAAACCAGAGAGAGGTACTGCGAGAGCCTCTACAACCACTCTTCTACCTACGTGACCTCGTCCCCACGTGAATACTTGTGTAATTTCAGAGCTAGTCCACACCGTCCTGGTTGTTTAGAACCTAAAGCCATATTGTGTTATTGCCCACATATGGTCACCCACATATTTCACACTGCATCTGAGCAAACTCACAAGTATTAGAGTGATACTGGGGGTTGAAATAGAGCCATATTGGTGGAGATTACATAAGATGGCATAGTACAGAGCATGCATAGCCTGTAAAGTTTGTGACTGGCAGTCAGGGTGCTCATATTTATCGAAATTCTCTGATTTCCTTCTGTTATTTTGCTCTTCAATTAATCTTTTTGAATCAGTTGCCCTTTAGTCAGTCTGACTGGCACAGAGATGAGTAACCAGGTGCTGTGTGTAAGAGAGGGATGGTTTGAGTCATGTTGTAAGCAGTCATTCCACATCAAATCTGAATTTTGCATGCATAAATGCATGATTGCGACTGTCTTGCATTCATTTTTACATCCAACAGCTAAGAGATTTTTCAGACATGTTGTCTGAGTGAACCACGTCCTAGAATGGCAAACATGGGACACAATGTTTAAAGTTGTTTCTCTGAAAATGTATCAGCTCTTCTGAGTAAAGTTCCCTGCTGTCATGTTGTGCATCCCCAGTGTCATTTTGAGGGTATTTTGTTTTGAAAGTTGCACCAGGTTTGCATTGCAACTCTTAATTTTATTCATTTTCAGTTTATATCAACCGTTGTGTCCTAAGGTGTTTTTAAATGTATTTTATTGTTTTTACACACAGTTCCTGACAGTGACTTCAATGTAGCAATAGAGTTGTAAGTTTATCATTTTAGAAAATATTGGCCCATATTATTGATCAATGCAGAGATAGATAAACCAGTTGCTACGAATATGTTTTTCGCACGTCTCTTACGTGTCTTAGATGTTCTCTGTCACGAATAACATTTAACATACTGCAGGTAGACTGTTAAATAGGCAGATAATCATATTGCCAGGCAAAAAAAAAACCCACATCAAATATGTGACCAACAAGTATTGCATTATTAATAGTTATTATTAAATAATAATAATTTTGCACACATTGTTCTTATGATGACAGTATCTATCAATCAGACTGTATTGTACAGAACAATGTTCATAGTTTGTATTTGCAGGGCAAGCCTAAATAGCATTATTTCAAATCAATTTGTATTTGCTCGACCTTAACTCAATAAAAAATGAGGTGCAGTAAGAAAGAAAAAAAAATTATGTTGTACTTGTTGATAATTTACTGTTAAATGCAAAGTTTATTTGAAAATGACTACACTTTAAAAAACACTGTAAACAAAAGATTTAAATTTCAAGTTTAGTACTTTCAATTTCTTGACAGTACCCAACTTGGGACTTGAATGTGTAGACTTGGGACTGGTCTTGATTTGAATGGATTTACTCATATTTGTGACTTGCAAAACACTGACCTTATTCCCATCTCTGATAATTTTAATACCATTTTAGCATTGTTGAAAACATAGTTTGTAATTTGCAAGAAAATGGGATTTGGGGGATTGAATCGTCCCCCAAATATGACACAAATCATTCATTGTTTCACTCTCATAGCCCATTGTGTCATGAACTGGATGCACCTCTAGTTATATGCATTAGTGACTGAGGACTGACCTAGTAGTGCTGAGTGCTGTACCTGGCTTCAGGCCAGTTGCGTGTCTGAAAAATTCCCAGTACCATGTGTGAGCTGGTGCACATGGCCGCTGGATTGTGGTGTCAGGACTTTCCTTAAAGGTGTTCTCATTTTCTCAGATTTTATTCTGGCATTCAGCTTTGATCAGGATATGCCTGTTTAGTACTTTACTTACCTTCCTGTCTTCATGCTCTTCCTTGTCACTGTTGCATAATGACCCAACTTTGACCTTGTCTAAGTGCTGGTGTTGATTTGAAATCAATTTTGGCATTTGGGAACTGGTTTATCTGCGTGTTTTGGCGATCTGTAAATAAATCAGCGCATCTTACATAGAAGCCGATGCAAGGACTCAAAAAAAAAAGGAAGCACTCATTCTGCAAATCTACAACGTGGGAGAAATCCAGTACTTTGGGGGTTAAGTTGAGAAAGTTAATGTAATAACTGCTAGCACCATCTGCTGGCCTACTTCCTCACAAAGAGAGAGAGAGAGAGAGAGAGAGAGAGAGAGGGGTGAGTGAGCGAGAGAAAAACGAGTCTGGGTTTTAACGACATCTCTAATATTCATGCTGATGCATTTTGCTTCTTTGTGCTTTCATTTTCCACTGCTCCGGCTGCCTGAGTCGCAAGCTCGCCACACACACGCCAGCCAGGCGGACAGAAGGGCAACAAGCAAGGACCGGGAAAGGGATAAGTATAGGGAGGGGAAAGAGAGGGGAAAACCAACAAAACCAAACAACCGAGAAAGGTCAAACAAAGCCTTTTCTGTAAGCAACAAGAGGAGAAACCTACCTTTATCTGTCTGCTGAAGAAGACGAGGAGAGACGTAAAAAGGGAGACGACAGAGCAGAAACGGCGAAAAGAAGGAGAATTAAGAGGACCAGAGAGGCACCGAGAGCACACTCACGAGAGGCAGGAGGAAAAGGGGACTCAATGTGGGGGGGAGGAGAGAGGAGGCAGGGTAAGGCAACTCTGACACACACGCGCAGAGAGAGAGAGTAAGGCTGAAGCCGGACGACGGCGAAGCGGCACGCAGCAGCAGAATGAGAGCTTCCTGGACTGCCACGCACCTCCTCTACCGCCAACAGCGCTGCTCCCTCATCACCCTGTGAAGAGACGAAAGAGGGAGGAAGAGAGAAAGAGAGAGAGAGAGCTCCCCATGCGCTCCTCTTGAGCCCTGCCCGCTGGGGGAGGAGGCGACGGAACGGTTCCAGCACCGCTCTCACTCTCGCCCGAGGAGACGAGCTGACCGGGAAAGGAGGAGGAGGAGGGAGGAGGGGAGGAAAACCAGGAACGAGCAAGTGAGGGAGGGGAGGGGGGGGAACACCAGCTCAAGGAAAAGTGACAGAAACCGGACTGTGGAAAAAAAAAAAGAAGAGAGAGGAGTGTTTGGAAGAGAAGGAGTGAGTGAGCAACAGAGAGCAGGAACACGGTGAAAGGGCAAGGCTTTTGTTAGCCGGTTGGAGAGGGGGAGCAAAGAGGAAGGAAAAAAAACTCACCATGTCTACAGTGAAGAGGCCAAGAGGAAGGGTAAGTGAGCTGCTCTCAGAGCTGGGAGGGAGGAGGAACGAGGGTGGGGGGGTGAGGAGAGGAGGAGGAGGAGGGGCCCGGCAGCAACTGAACAACCTCCTCTGCTACTGGCTCATGCTGCACTGCCGCCATCTTGAACTCATTGCTGATTTTTTTATTTTTTTTATTTTTTTCCCCTGTGCTCCTCTTTACTCTCATTCTTTCTACTGTGTGTGGCATAATGAAGACGCGGCGGATTCATCTAATTTACCCCCGCCCCTCTCGGCCTTTCATGTCACACATCACTTTGTCATTCTCCTGTTGATCTGCGCCTACAGCTGTCCTGCTCTGTAGTTTCAGTGCACCGTGTGGTGTGTGTTTGCCCTCCACGAGTTGAGCCCGTCAGTCACCAGAGAGCCCGCTCCATGTGGAAATGAGGGGTGGGCATTGAGGGAAAGGTGTCCAACCTAAATGGAGCTTACTCCACCTTTTCGTGGGCTCTGTCGGACCCCGCCGTTTTTCACGGGACTGCGTGCTGTGAGAGAGATTGAAATCACTGCAGTGCTGGCAGGCTGTAATTTCAGTTATTTATAGATGTATTACACAGCTGCAGCGCTCTCAGTTTTGGTGCATTTTATCTTTTCTCTCTCCATCTCTTTAGCTTCGCTGATAGAAGCCTGTTTTTGTATTTTTTTTGTCGCCCTTCTCTTCATGTGTGTTCATGTTTTTTTTTTCTTGTGCATTACTTTCAACTCCTCCCTCTGTTTTTTTAACCATTAACTTGAATGGGAACATTCCAGCTTGATCCCAGCACATTTCTTCCTAATAACCTCAGCAGAGAAGCACACGTGAAAATCATAATGCAGCTCTTGTATGTGTTTTTTTTCCTCCCCTCCTCTACTTTCTTCCAGAGGAATTGTTAATCATTCATTCCCTCCCCCCACTTTGGTATTGAGGTTTAAGCTAATTCTCTTTTATTTTGCTAGCAGTGTGGAGAGGGGGAGAAAAAAAAGCAACTAGGCGCGCCTGGGCCATGTAGCCATACGCAACACATTTTTAGATTAGGTCATCCATTTATGGGTTCTCTTTTTCGCTGTGCTGACACCCCACAAAGGGGCATAACTGCAGTAACTGCATCCATTATTCACATATTATCATGTATCACGGAGGCTGGATTATTTATGTCTGCAAGGCACAGTGTAACCTGCTACAACGAGCATGTGACCAAGTCAAAGAATAACATTTACATCAGACTTTTCATGTCAACTGGTGTCCACCTGATCTGAACAGATTCTCCACAGGATCGCTGATCTTTCCCCCCTGCTGCATTTCCACTAGTTTGAGTTAGATGGGGTTTGTGAGAGTTGAAGTGAGTAACAGGCAGAGTGAGACCGGTCCACCCCCCACCTACAGCATCAGAGAAAGAGGCTCCGCTGTCTGACACAGCCTACAATAGGTCTCTGCTTTCTTAATAAGACTCATCATATTCCCAAACCTAGTTATGCTATCATACCATATTTGGTGACAAACTAACTCCACAATATGTACCTTTTTTGTAAAGAAATAAACAAAAACACAAACAAACCATTTCATTTGCTTGAAGTGTGTAGGACTGAGTCCAATTTCCTGGTCTTCCTCATAAACCCCTGGGATTTTGAGTCTCCTCTTGGCCCTTAAGTCATGATGTGTGATTGTTAAAACATCTTATTGCAATATATAAAGAAATGTAACTGTTTACCGTGAATGTACTCATATAAAGGGTGGAAGATTAGCGCTGCCGACTGCTCTGAGTTAAGTTTCCCTTTGGAATCAACTTTTTATACCCTCAAGGGCAATTATCTTCCCTTTCTCATACCCACATTCAAACCTTTTCATATCTATATACTGGTTCAGTTCTCATGGTCGCTAAGTATTTTTAGATAAACTAGAGAGATGAATGGCTTTAAAAATAAAGTTATATAAAAAAAACCGTAGTAACTATTTGATAAATATTTCATGTGCTTTTACTCTTTGAAGTTCATATCCCAGTTTGGGCCAGCTGACTGAGAGACTACTTCTGTTCAAATGGCAATGAAAATTTTCCTGGTAAAGAGGTATTTCTTGGTATTAAATGATCACTCTTCCTTAAATTAAACATGATGAAATTATAGAAAAAGATTTTAGATCTTTGAAAGATAAAAACTATCCGAAGAATTAGATTTAATTGAACCAAAAATACAAATGTACGAAATGGCCAAGAGACCAAATGAGCATAAAACAAAACATTTCCTGATTGCTCTTGTCCAGGTCTCTTTGAAAATTACTGTTCACTGTTATTTTCATCTCTTGACTCCTTGAAACATTTGGCAGGATGGGGTAACTCGGATGTAACGCTGCAATACCGTTGCCAACCATTTGGTTGTAGAAATTAAACGTTCTCTGGTTCAAATCTGGAATTACAAAACAATCTGTAACAATGTAATGTTAAATGAAATTTCTTAAACTTATTGAAGAAAATTAACAATAATGGTAAACATAAAAGATAAAAATACATCAAACTAGGTTGATGGTGTCCAAATTCAGTCAATAAGGGCCCTGTGTCCTGCCTGTTTTTAGATGCATCTCTGCTCCAACTCGGCTGATTCAAATAGCAGAATGACCTTCACAGCATGTCTTATAATTCCCAAGAGACCTTGTATCGATCCTGTTATATAATTAAGTTGAACCAGGACAGCATTTAAAAAAAAAACACACTGAACTGGACACTGTTCACCAGAAAAACCTTTGTTGGGCCTGATTGGCCTACCAGAAACCGTTCTCCTTGATTATTAAAAACAGTTATGCTACTGTTATTACCATTACTATTACCATTTTTAACTTTTTCTGTTTTAGGGCCTTTGGTGCCATCTCTGGAATTACATTTTGTATGAAACCATGGCCAGGTTGGAAACCACTATAGGGTCGATTTGTACCTGCTTTGAAAAAACACAATTAAAAGTAATTTTGTACAATTTGCTACTAATTTGCTGTGAGGAAATAAACAAGTTTGGTCAGCAGAAAGTCACCTAAAGGTAATTTGATGTTATTCAGAGGTCCTGGTGCAGTGGTATCTCTAATATTGGTTTGGATAATCAAGAAAGTGCTATTTATATCATGTGTGTCTTATTTATGAAATGTGATTGAGAAAGGTATGACACTTTTGAATAATAAACTTCTACCACTGTTCTTCTCTCCCCTTAGCCTCGAAAAAACCCCAATGGTCCCAGTAGCCAGGTGCGGGTCCTCAGTCCTCCTGTGAAGAGCAGCTCTTCCTCCTCCTCGTCCTCTTCTTCTTCGTCTTCATCCTCATCCAGCTCCTCATCGGAGAAGAGGGTGCCACGGAGGACACACCATCAGATGGAGTCAAATCTGCATGAGAAGCAGGAGAAGGCCAATAGGATAATATCAGAAGCTATCGCCAAGGCCCGACAGCGAGGAGAGAAGAACATCCCACGAGTTATGAGCCCGGAGAGCTTCCCCAGCTCTTCTTCTCAGTACAAGAGCCACCGTGAGCGCGAGCACAAGGGAAACGGGAAGACCCGGACCAAAGAGAAAGCCTCCAGGAAGGCCTGCATTGTACCCTCCTCAAAGCCCAAGCAAAAGACTAAGATCGGGTATGTAAATGGCCTTCGTTCTTTTATTAAACCGCCAAAACGCACAACTTATGAAAGAATAATACACTAAGTAGACCTTTGATCATTATTCTGTTAATTCCTGCCTGAATCGCCGCAGCAGTACATGAGCTCAAATTAGCATGTGACACATGCCTCTGGTTGGCTGCTTGCTGCTGTGCTCCAGCATGCCAGTATAGAGCTGCAATCATTCTATGTTTGTAATAATAATAAATCATTTATTGCCATCATTTGCTCCATTGATGAATTATTTATTACACAGTACAGCACAGAGTTGACAAGGATAGTTATATGATGGTAAGGAGAAATGTTGCTTTTAAATCCAATGGACACAAATATTCTGCCAGGTAGCAGCAATGTATTTCGTCTTTGTACGGTTTCTTCCTTTGGCTACCAAGATGGGAGCTCAAAGTTCAACCTTTACTACATGCCATAACCATAAACCAGGCTTAATCGTGAGCACAGACATGGGAGGAGCAAACAAAGGCTGCATTTACATGTGAGATACTGCTGCTTCAGACGTTTAGGGAAGAAGTCCTGATGTATAGATATCGTAATTCACCTACCATCCCCCATTGCTTAACTGGTATATGCAAGTGTGCAGCTGTAAGCCACACCCCACACAAGCTATTAAAATATCAGTTGGTGCAGATGTGAATGCAGAGGCATGAAGACAAAGAAGCAGCCTAATGTTTAAATGCAGTCATTTCAGACTGAGCTGAATCTGGGGTGAAGGGAGCAGTAATTTTTTAGAGCACTGAAACGAGCAATATTTTTTATTTTTTTACCTGTTGTGGCAGATTGACAGCGGTCAACAGTTCACCTGGCAGCTGGGTTGGTTAATAATTAGATGAGCGTGGCAGAGGAGGAGAGGTGTTGAACATGATAGATCTCACTTGTTGTGGGTGTGTGTGCATGTGATGATAAAGAGAGAGCGATTTCAGATCACTGAGTTCTGTAAAGCTAATTGTGATTTTTCTATAAGCAATAAAAAATAACAAAATGAAAAATGGTTATCTACATAAATTGCCACAATTAGTTGGAATTATGATTATAATTCCAACTATATTTTTAATAATCTCTGTGGATTATTGAAAATATAGTTCAAGTGAGCTGCATCACAAGATTTTACATTTTTGTTTCTGAAGATCCATTTTCCTAAATAATTGTCTAATTTACTATCTAAGGGTGGGGGGGGGGAAATTAGTTTGAGTTTGGTTACTAAGTTAATAATTCATCCATTCACTGTAATATTTCTAAAGAAAATTAAATTGTAAAGAGAATCAATGAAACCAATTTTCTTGGATACATTTAGCTTCCGGTTGTTTGCTGAAGTCCTTTTCAAAAGTAGCAGCCTAAAATGAACATGTGAAACACCACCGTAAAAGGTTTTCATAGAAGTTACCTAAGCCGTTTCTGCTTCCTTTAAATTCACTTTTCACTTTATTATTGCTACCTAAGATGGCCAAGTTTGTCTTTTTCACTCTTCTGGAGTATATGCTGATCAAAAGAAAGATCAATATTTTTCTGAGGTTATCCCCATTCTTGTCCAGAATACGCTCAAATGAAATCAGTCACTGGCATTCTTCTTGGTGCACCTCCAGAGCAAACATAAAAATAGAGCTGCGAGAGCTGAAACTTTGAGTAGATTGTGTCATCAGTCATGTTGATGCAATCGTTGTTTAGAGTTCAAATCAGCTCCAGTGTTGCAGCTGCTGAACAGAAAGACGGTTCATCATCCTTTAGAAAGTGCAGATTTTCTCATTATTTTAAGGACCTTTTAGTTTTGATTCAGAGAACAGAATGCTTTATTCTTGCTACTGAGTGCACGTGTGTTTTCATATCTCCTAAATACCTTGATAAACCAGTATGAAGCCTAATATTTCACTTTAGATTTGGGCTGCACAATACATCGTAAAGTTTTTATTGCATAATGCTTTGCAGTGAACTGCTTGGACAGCAGTAGATATTGGCTAAATACATCGTTAGTCTGCTAGTTATATATTTGGTATTGCTTGTTCTTTAATGCAGCAGTCATTAAGAAAGTTGTTTCAAATGTTTAGTTGTTTCAACACCAAAAGGAAATGGATGCAAGATTTTCAATAAAGTTTTGTCAAAACGGAAATTATGCATTTTTTTTTCTAATAGTTGCGTATTTACCAATTATCTGAGAATCTGAAGCAGAAAAAAACAAACACAGTTTAAGTATTTGTTTACTTCCACTCGTCACATCGTTATGGTAACAACCACCAACATGATCACATATTCGCATTTCCCTAATTTTTTGCAGCCTCTTTAGGCGTTCCAATATGTGTTCAATTAATACATGCATGTTAGTAAGATTATACCCAGGTCAACAATCTTTATTAAAATCCTGCACTTGGTAACTTTAAAACTTATTTTAGGTAATTATTTTGTAGAAGAGAGCTTAGAGTCACTGCACAGGAAACAGACTTTCAGTTTGGGGTATTTAATATAAACACGAGATGCAATATGTGATTTAAGCTCTTCACACACTTGTACATGCCTTAAAAATAGTTTTAAAAGATTGGTTTTGAATTTAGTAAAATTTCAGACTCTACATGAGTGTTTCAAACCAGTTCTTGCTGGAATATTCATGGACTGTCCCTGTATTAGCTGAGCATCCAACTAGGAGAGACGTTTCTGACATTTCTTTGGCACATGATTTGTTGATTTTCTTACTGCCTTCTTTTGTGTTTTTTGTTGTTTTGTTTTTTTTAACATGACAGTGACGTTTAACCGTCTGTGTATTACTAGAGGCTTGTGGGAGTGCGTGACTGCTTCATGTGAGGTGTGAAGATTCATAGCCTGGAAGATTTCATCCTTGTAGATCTTTTGCTTTTCTAGTAATCAGAAAAAGGATACTTCATGGCTTATATTAGAGGAAAGATGTTAATTAGTTTTAAGTTCTCTATGAAGAACACAAGTTTAACTTTAAAAAAATATTTAATATGAAACACGAAAAAAATGTCTGAAGTTAGAAGCAAACATTTCTTAATTTGCAGCAAGAAAGATTCAGTTTCATTCAGGTGGGCTACATGTTCCTACCATGAAAGGTAAAAACAAGAACAATCACAGTTTTATGACGCTGCAAAGCAAACATTGAAACATCAATGCAAACACCACCACATTTGTCTTAATACCACATAATTATTCTTTTCATGATTCAAATTTCAACACTGGCTTTTAGGATTAAGTCATAAGAAAACAGTGAAGTTTCGACTCGATGACTTTAACTAAAGTATATTTGTTAAAAGGGGTGTGTGACTACCTGGAGACTTTAGAATGACAGGAGGAAAATTTCTTGCCCAGCAGAACATTCCAACCGTAACACAACACCCCTTGGGTGTATCTTTTGTTGCAACGGTGTTAGCATAGCATCTGCTGCAATAAATTTTTAAAGTTGGCCTTTGCATTGCGTTATAAACTCTAATGTCTGTTCTCTGTATACACAATGCATTAGATATAATTACTTCATAGCCATGGGGATGGTACAATGTTTCAAAATCTCTTTTGTACTTTGCCTCTTTGCAGCTGGGCCTGCATCATCTGTATGGGTCATTTTCTCACTTGGACATTGAGTGTTGATGAAGCAAGGTTGTACTTTTGTTCCCTACCATTTATGTTTGTCATAGTTTTCTGATGCAAAAGGCATTTGTATGTGTGTGAATCACTACCATTCTGCATGTCAATACCTAATCCGGAAGAGGGTTTTAATGCATATTTGAAGCCAAAGCAAGACATGGTGAACAATTTATTCAGTGTAAAATCTGGTTCATAACCATTTACCAGTAGGATCTCCCCATAAAATATTTTTCCTAGGAGCAGAGGTACTAACCTACTTCTAGAGTTTATCACTTTAACCTCTGTCTGAGGGAATGTGCTAGACAGGAACCGGAAAACCTGAGGTGTGTGTGTGTTGTGTTCACTGTGTGCTCAGACTTCCATTGCATCATCTGACAGTTGTTTAAGCAGGGAATGGAGCCTGAGATAAGACTATTACCCTAATTGTCTGTGTGCTCAACTGTCTTTTTCTCTGAGACCACCATACAGTTTGCTTTGTTTCCACTGGAATTTATTTTTTAATTTCCCGCAAGTGTCTTCTGATTGTTTAGCTTGTTTGCTCCACCAAGGCTTCAGAAAGGAGAAAAAATAATGTGTATCATCATGGAAAATCTGCCTGACTGATAACTAAAGTAAATAAAAGAAGCAGATTAGAAGAATGTACCAACAAACTGTTATAACTATGTTAAAATGATGAATATAAGTCATTTTTATATTTATACTCTGACAATGTAAATGTATTTGGGCATTGTTAAAGTCCACTAATATGGAGGTTCTTGACACATCAAGCGGCACGTTACTTTACTGTGATGTTGCTTTCAGCTTTAATAAGAGATGCTGACTTATTGAGAGTCCTAATCAGTCCAAATATTTTACCAGGAAGTCACAAGGAAGAAACTGCATCAGAATACTTTTGGAGAAACCTAAATACTCAAACTCTGATGCAGATTTGTGGGGGTTTTTTTGGCATTAATGCAAATCTTGCTATGTATCTCACAAGATCTTTCTCTGAACAGTGTCGGTGATCCGGCAAAAATCAGTAAATCAGAATTTACTCACTTTTAAACAGAAAATATGACGTCGTTATTATCATCTATGTGATTAACACAGTTATCCTTACTAGCATTACTAAGATCATTCTGAGTGATTATGTAAGAAACATAGAGCTTATCTTAGTTCCGAGTTTCTCAGAAGGCTGCATACATTTTTACATTCAGCTTTTTAATGGCGGATGCTAAAATCTCAGATAAAACAACAATTTTCATTCAGTTTTACTGTGTCATACTGAAAGTCTTGGTCTCTCTTGCCCTCTCCCTGCCTCCATGAGCTGAAGATGTGTCTAAGGATGTTTCAAACAAAATGCTTTTAACTTTTAAATTGCATGTCTTTGCTTCTGCTTTCTTTTTTTAAGCATCTTACTCAAACCAAAAAGAGCAACGTAGCATTGTCTTCATTCAGCAAAAGCTTCCAAACCGAAGAGCCACCACAACTTGATGTTTGTGTTTCGTTCTTTCACTGATTAGCAAAAAAACAATTGGATTTTTGAGTTTCTAAATAGTCACCAATGAGGCTGAAATTTCCTGATTCTGGTTAACCTCTAATTTCATTGTTTTTTAGTAAAAAGCAATAAAACACTCTTCATTTGAATTGCTGTTTTCCTTGGTGCCAAACATCATTATTTGTTTGTTTGATAGCCTCACTGCTGGTAACTCTGCATGTCTAGTTGTGCAATAAACCATTCAGATTGACTATTATTGCTAACAGATCAACACTGTCTTTAGTCTAAATAAACAGACAAGAACGGACTGATGTAAAAGTAACCCCATTGTGAAGGTTTTATTGTAACTATTAAGTTCTTTTGATCTGGTAGTCGCCTGATTGCCCCACATTGAGTAGCACCTAGCTTTACTCTTCAGCTTCAGAAGACTAAAGACACTGGGCTCAGAAACACCTATCAAAAATGTTGAGAACGCCTTCAGAGAACCACAATTCAAAACATTTTAACAAACCCTTCAAGATGTAATGCATGTGTGTAGGTGTAATTTCTGTGTCGTGCATTAAAAGCCAGTTATCTATGCAGTCGCTGTCATATAGCAAATTATATCAGGTGTGAAGTACTTTCCAGATCTGACTTGCGTTGAGCTTTGGCAGCAGTTTGAAATTGGAGCTAAACTGTATCTCACTCACTTCTCCAGTTCTGGCTAAGTTTAATTGGTCTTTCATGTCACATAAGTGCTTTTCACAAAGATTGTTTTCACTGGAAGGTGAGATTGTTTAGATTGTATAGCTATAAACTATCTTAGTTATTTGGACATGTGATATTACAACTTACAATTCCTGTTTTTAACAACTGAAACCAGAGCATAAATAATGTCGAATATTATTGTCGGTTTGTTTTTCCTAAAAGAACAAACTGACAAGTATTACAAAAATACTACTAAATTATACATGTAATTTGTGTATTTTATTGTGGTAAAGTTTATGAGCTAAAAATATGAAGCATCATAATCTATCCTTGGGAATCTTTTTTTTTTTTCTTTTATGGGTCAGGCTCGACCGATCACCAGTCTCTGCGGGCTGAAATTAGCTTTCCCAGGCAGCCTACCTGCTGAAAAGTACCCTCATAATCATCCGATGAAAGCACCGTGCCGCTCATCTCCTTTTTGTTTCTCCCTCCCCCCTATCCTCTTCAGGTTTTCTTTTTTCCCCTCCATAATATAAATTTAGTTCTTCCAGCTTGCTCAAAGCAGTGCACCCAGTTTGTTTCCTGTGAGCAGGCATGTTCCTGATATGCTTACATTACAAAGCAGCAGGGTAGCAGGAAAATATCAAACAAAATGGAGCTTGTGAGATCAATTACATGATAGAAAATGGAGGTTTAAGTCTAGTGTATATGCGGCAGAGTATGGCTGTTCATATTTCAGAGCTTGCGTCCTAGGTGTTTAATCTCTTCTCCCCTCAATTTTTTTTTTTATTACGAAAGGCTAAAGCTGTTTTTTAATTGTTTTTTCCCTAGTTAATCCCCTGCAGGGTGCACATGTGTTCACGTGTACTGGTGTGTGGTTTATTTGAACATGTTTGTGGCTCTTGGTTTTGTGTGTGTGTGTGTGTGTGTGAGGAAGTGAGACCAGGAGAACTGCCTATTTTTTTTTTTTATGCATTTGCTGAAAAAAAGCTGAGTTCTTGTGTGGCCATGTGCACTGTGCTGATACAGTATTTGTCTTTTGGAGGGGCCATATTGATGTCGTTACTACCGCTTCCTCTTAGCTGTGTGGTGCTGAGATTATAGCCTTCCATTCATAAGAAGGGGGGGATTTCCCCAACAAGAACGAGCACGGCTGTGTCAGTAAGCCCCTCAGGATGCCTAGAATAAGCAAACGCTTTCAGAGCACACCTAATGGCAGTTTTGAGGATGAGTTGGTCCTATCTAGCAAGATTTTCAGCAGTAGATCAACAAAAATGCAATGCAGGCAGTCTCTGTGGCGTGCTGGAGCGCCATCGTAGTCTGAGCTTTTAAAGCCAGAACCGGTGTTGATTCCATTAAAAATCAAACCTGAAACGCACACTTCCTGTGGCTGCACGCCAAGTAGGCCAGGACAACACTGTGGGGACAAGGGGTGGGGGGTTATTTGGCACAATGGGAGAACCGGTGCCAAAAAAGCCTTGAACGGCAACCAGCCCATTACTCTGAGGGAAAAGCTTGTGGTTGCAGATCATCAGGGATCACTCAGCAATGTCAGATCAGCGGCAGCTGTAGTCTAATTAGAAATGCAAGATGGTGGAAATTCCTGAGGGAGAGCCAAATGGAGAAATTTAATTTAATTTAGAAAAAGTAAGAGCAGTGTGCAGAGGTAAAACTAGAGGAAACTTGTCCTAAATTACAGTAGAGTATCATTTAAAGTTAATTTATTTCAGTAAGTCTGTCCAAAAAGTAAAGCTCTATAGACAAGTTACACATAGTGATATATTTTACGTTTTTTTTGTTATGTTGATTAATTATGGTTTGTTGCTATTTAAAACATTGAGATTTGAACAAAAAAAAATTGAATATAACATGAGACCAATAGAGGAGGTAATGGTACTTTTGGCAGAGTGTTCAGGAGTCGGCTCCTGCTGGAAAATGAAATCAACATCTCCATGAAACTCAGCAGAGGAAAATATTAAGCTTAAAAAGAACAATCTGGCAGATTGTGATAACTTTGGAGTTCAAAACTCGGTGAACAAACACCAGTAGATGACACAGATCCCAAGATGATCACTGACTGGGCCCTTGATTTCAAAATTAATTGGTAGTTGTACTTTTATCTGAGGAACAGAATGGGCCTGTTTCTTCACTTGGCCTTGGCAGGACACTTTTGATGTAGTCTCTTGGCTTTAAGTGTTAGTGATAGCTATAGTTAAAGTCCAGCTACATTGTTTAGCACATTGTTTTCCTTTCACTCAACTTAATGCTAATAAGCATAGAAAACTGGACTAAGTGAAAAGTCATTCTCCAGTTTTCGTTTTGTAGCTTTTCCTCAGCGAAAGCAGTCTGTGTTTTGCTCTATCAAGAAAGCAGGTTTTCCGTGATTATGTGGGACATATGAAAACAGTTCTGTAAAAAGAACAAAAATCATTTTCCCATTGTGATATTCTAACTTTCTGAGAACCATAACATTGTAGTTTCATTTGCTGAGAATCAAAAGTGACTAAGATAAAAGCTTGAAATATGACTGTGTCATTAATTTATGCAATTTGAGTTAGAGTTTTTGAAGAAATGACTGAAATAATTCAACTTTTTACCATTGAATTACTGTATAAACTCTTCATGAACAAAATAAAAGTGTAATTTTTAACATCAGAGTCTCTTAACCAGGATTCTTAGGAGTAAATGTAGCTGCTTCCACCGTCCTGTTTCTGTTTGAAAATCTGTTTTCTTTCTTTTTATGAAAACTCTGAGGCTAGCTGGGAGCCTGCTGAGTCAAAAAGAGCTTGTACATTTGAACCAATGTTATTAAGTCTCTGGGTGGTCCGATTTATCTTCCACAGCAGGGTGTAACAGACTATACCCGCTGCTAAGATGTGGTTTAGGTTTTGTGCAATTCTGTTTGCATTTATGAGTGGGATGTACACACACAGGATGTATGCTAAATCTATACTTTTTAATAGGCTTAGGGCCTTTTTTTAAACCAAGGTAGCTACTAATTATGATCAAGATTTCCATCTGTGTGTTGGGTATCTGACTCTGATTTTTATTTTGCTTAAGAAAATTCATCATCGTGCCTCAAACCCGAATTATGTCTTGGTTGTGCTGCGTGCTGGCAGATCCCATGAGAAAGCTGCGTTAGCTTATTCTTGCTTTGCAGTGGATATGTCAAACACATACCTGAAGTTGTTAGGGAGCATGCAGTGCTTCTTTGCCAGGAACTGATGTTGAAATGAATATTACTGTGCACAACACCAGATACAATCCTAAGGGAATGTTGCTAAGAAACGGTAATCTGAGACCATCGCCGGGATTCGTGAAATGGAATATCACACAACAGGAGCAGGGATGCCTTCAGAGGTGGCGGTTCTTCGTTAAAGGGCAGCTGCATGAATCTGCTGGGGATTTCTATTGTTTTCTAACTTCACAGATGTGCTTGAGAGGAAATCTCCACAAACCGTAATGTTTTTTAATGGATTTTTTTCCTGATCGACCAAGACAGAGTGGTGAATAGCGGTAAAGTGGAAAGAAACAGATACATAGTTTTTGTTATTTAAGAAAATTGTGGCAGACATTCAGCTGGCTGTCCAGAGGTTGAAATTGAATTGGCCATTCTTAGCTCAGGCTCAACCAGATTGGATGAATTGCATCTGTACATGGCACTTTTCTATTGTTTTCCCAGGTCCTCTGTTGGTGTAAAGTTTGACTAGGCCATTCTAACAAACAAATATGCTTTGGTTTACAGTCTCTGGCTAGCTTCGTTGTACCTGCTGAAGAAAAGCATCCCCACAGTATGATGCTGCCACCATTTTGTCCCACAGTTGTGATTGTTGTAAAACCTAGCCCTGCTTTAAGTATTTGTGAACTTTATCACTGTCTGATGCTACTTTGTCCACATGTTGCTGATTGTTGGCAAACCTCTGAAGCCTGAACAGCTATAATTATGCAGATTAAATTAGAGCCTATTTATAATACAAGGACGTCTAAAGGCAATTGATTGTACTTGATTTTATTTAGGAGTATCATATTAGAAAGAATTGGATACATATACATGCCACATTTCTATGGTTCAAACAATAAGTGACCGATAAATAGGGGAAAGTCAAAATTAAAACAACATGAATGTGATATTTTCATTACCTGTATGTAATGAAAATGGCCTATCAAGTTAACCAATTATCCCCCAATTGAAGTTTATTTCCAATTGGCAACAACACAATGCTGTTGCTTGGACAGCGATTTGATAACCGGATTAGCAACCAATTTGAAAAAAACCAGTGTGTTTAACGATCAAATAGAGCAATATTTACATGGTTTTTCAAGCATATTTATTTGTGTTCCTGCTCTTCCCACAATGTAATTAAAAAAAGTTTAACACCATTCACACATGCTAGGAAGCTGTCTCCATCTCATATCCAAATAGAAAAACAATTAACACCACTTTGCAGTGCTGGAAAGGGGGAATATTCATTCACATTGCATTTGAATAGATTAAAGCTGTTTTTTTTAGATTTTTCTGTGTTTCATTTGTCATCTGAAGAATTATGAGACGGGGAAGGGAGGAAAAGGGGCAAATCAACTCTTAATTTGACACTGCGTGGGAATCTCAGTTTTCATTTAAGTGCTATATTTGGGGATTAATGAACAAAGTGGAAATGAGGAGATGGATTTGCTTTATTTGCTGGGTTGTTTACTTTTTCTTTCTTACAAATTCTTTGGCCGGCTGACTCTGTCTAGTGAATACCCTCACTGTCTGAAGAACCGAGTCTGGCAGCTTATCAAAAGGAGGGAGTATTGACCAATATGGGGTTCTTTGTTCATATATACTGTGTCAAGATGTCTTATATAAACAATCTCTTGTAGATGTTCACTTGCCTCCTCGTGCAGTCTGCATGAGCACTCCCGTGATTAAACAGTTGAAACCACTTATGGACACATGCTTTTTTCTCACTGACACGAGAATGTAAATATCGTCTGTTTTTGTTGAGATAAGATTACCAAAATAATAAGAATTGTTAGACTTTCAATAATTTTTCACAATAACAGGCGGGATTATAGCTGATACAGAACTGGGTTCATTGTCCAGTTGGAGGGGCCATTTTTCCCCAACCATCAACTTCCTGGTTCTCTTGAGCTTATGGTTGCTTCAGTTTTGCCATTTTTTTCCTCTCTTCAGGTCATAAATACCCCAGTCCCTCCCATAGCAAAGCGATCCCAGAGCATGATGCAGCCGCCTCTGTACTTCACAGTTGGGATGGCGTTCTAAAGCTTTCAGGCTTCCCTCTTTTTAGTAGTGATGCATTGGAGGAAATGAGCTTAGTGACTGTTTACACTTGTGATTACACTCATGAGAAGTTTAAAATTAAACACAATGTGGTGCTGTAGAGAAAATAACACAACTACATTGTATTAATAACCATAGATAAATAGTTTATTGAAAGTATGCTCTTAATACACACAAAACATTTAAGTGTTTTTGTTATGTGGCCAACAAGTGGTATTGTTATTCTTCTGATAACCCAGTAGGTCTGAATGTCAGCGACCCACAATAATAAACCGTAAAGATATTTTTACCTTTTTCTGGCAACACCAGACATTGAAACAATCTTTTATTTCATATAAAGAGATCTTATTTTTCACTGCTTGTGGTCTAAAATGATAAACATTTAAGTTGTACATCCCAATAATGAGTTTTTTTTGACACTGACTTCTCTGTAAGAAAATCTCAGACCTGTGTCTTGTTAGAATGTGATGCTGATCCGTCTTTTTTCTTATGAATTGACATTACTTAGGGCAGGTTGCATCTGTTTACTGATGCAGAGCTCGCTTTAAAGCAGGATTTTTGTATTTGCATGCAGAATAAACCAGCATAAATGTTGTATTTCTAATTTTCATCTGGCAGCTTTAAAATGCTCAGTTGTGTTCAACACTGTATTGCCTTATCCTAGTTGGGTTTGGCATACAAATGCAAAGTGTGATGGGAGAAAAAGCACTGTTTAATATTACGACAGCAGTGTTTTTATGGGTTTTTGTTTTTTTTTGTGTGTGTTAATATACCAAGCCTGAGATTTGGTGCCTCTGTCTTGCTGGCAAGAAATAGAGAAGCACTCAATAGGATGTGTTTGCATGTGTGAGAAAATATATTCATAAAGATCACCCAATAATATGGTTGGGAATGGAAAAGAGAATAGGCACTTGAATGACTTGCAGAAAGTCTAGCGTGTTCCTTATTCACTATGCTGCTCTTCCCATCTTTGAAGTCCAATTGCTTATTAGGCATCAATCTGTCCTTGTATAAAATTGTATAAGATAACAAATAGTGTGGAAAATGCAAAGGAGGTTTATGCAAAGCTCCAGAAACACCAACAGCTCGCATTATAAGCATGCTAATGCCTGTGAGCGTTCTCCACAGGCTCTTGTGGTTTTGTTTTAATATCGCCTATGAAATTCACATAACATATTAACTGTTGTTGTGATAAATCTGGTGTAACGCAGTTTTACCTCACTTCATTAAATGATGGCGCCAATCTGCTCAGAGCAACATGCCTATCTTCAGGAAAATAACTCTTTTTGAGCATCTCATCCTTTACTTAATTTGTCACAAATAGCCTTGTAACCCAGATAACTCACTAAGCAAGTAGTTCAGGCATATGAAAGTAAAGTTTATTGCAAAATTAATGTTTCTCTAAGAAATGCCACTTCCTCCTTGGCAGAACGTTTTCACTGTGATGAGCCATTTCATAAACCTTGGCTTGGGAACCCAGTCTAGTAAAAATACTGAACAGTGGGAATAAAAATTAGGCATTTAGGTTCAAAACTCGACTTTATGCTTTCATGCCTCCTGTGAGCTGTTTGGTAAAAATGTGCCTCTGTAACTGAATCAGCCTTTTTCTGACCAAAAGTTTATTTGATAGTGATTGTAGTTTTTACAACAGAAAATAAAAGGAATTGCAATATTATTAATTTAATGCAAGATTATTTAATGCATAATAAGATTTAATGCATAACTCATGCATTAAAATGTATATCTATAATTTTTATGATTTCCAAAAAGTATTAAATTCAAAAGAATACATATTGTTGGTTTATGTGGCTATAGACCAAAAACGATGGAAGTTGCTGATTTTGAT
Organism: Poecilia formosa; assembly: GCF_000485575.1. Lineage (NCBI taxonomy): Eukaryota > Metazoa > Chordata > Actinopteri > Cyprinodontiformes > Poeciliidae > Poecilia > Poecilia formosa. Next base: position 1,676,324 of record NW_006799985.1, on the reverse strand, counting down.
TTGTGTCAAATTGATTGGGACATCTCTAGTATTTGCAGGTTTTGATCTTCCCTTATTGAATTCTCCAGTTCATTGGGTTGATGATATTAATTTGTCCTTAATGTTGCTGGCATTTGTTAAACACCTCAACATGGTTTCACTTTCCCAAACAGCTGCTTAAACTTCAGTTTGGGAGCTAAGCGGTACCAAATGTTAGGCCTCAGAGAGTTTTCTTTACAGTGAAATTTTTAAGAATTATGATCTTCAGAGCAGTTTTCATCACTCATGGTGTGTTTTTTTTTTTCTTTTTCTCTTTTAGGAAAATTGTCATCAAGATCGGAAAAAGGAAAAAGCGAAAGCCAGAGTCATCAGAGGAGGAGTCTGATGATGATCCCCCGCCTCGTCACTCTTCTAAGGATGACGATTCTGTAAGTTTCTTTTTTTCTTCTTCTTCAGAAAACACAGAACAGTGATCATTTCTAATCAAAACCTTCAGTGTGACATTGACATTGAAACCTTTGCCATTTTCCTCCTAACACTTTGATGTCAAGTGGGAACTTAGTTGCGTCTGAGGGAGCTTTAATCTGGTTCTGATGTGGTTTAGGCGTTGCTGCCTGTGGTGTCGCACCTTGGCTCTCGGAGCACAAAGACGACGCTCGGCTCTTCTTCTGTTACTGTTCTGACAACACTGATTGAGGGAAGTGGTGTCGTCGCCCTGACGGCTGCTCATGCTGCTGTGGGGCAACGGGGAAGGCTCACAGCTTTAGTTTGAGCTTGCAAGGATTGAATGTGGTTCATGCAGAGGTCAGATAGTGGGTGGCTATTTCAAGTACACATTCCTCTGTTTGTTGATGATGGAGAAAACTGACAGTCCGGCTATACTGTCTACCATACAGCATCAGAAACCCCCTCCTCATAAGTGTCTCTTTTTTTGAGTTATTCTCAATTTTATATGGGGCTATTATTCAAACTGAAATATTTGCTCAGATGTTTTGGCTATTTAAACAACTCATGTTGAATTTGCTGACGTGTAACTGACATGAGGATGATCTGTCGCACACTCGTTGCTTTATCACCCCTCTCCCCGTTTTCTGAGACCTCTCCAGACTTTATCCTCTGATATAATTACCCCCGTTGGATGGCGCCCCTGGCCTTAATTAAAAGTATCTGTTGATGAGTCATTTAAGATGATCTAGTGACAGAAGTCGAGGTAGCATGTCCGACAGCTACGATGGAAACCTGCTTTCCTCAGGGCTTCGTGCTTGTTGCGTTGGAAAGTGGCAGGTTTGACTCTCTGCCTCTGGTCATCTTTAGTTTGCAGATTTAAGGGTCTGTCTCCTCAGGGATTTTATAATGCACACCTAATTAACTTTGGCTCAGTGGCATTTTATTCCTAATTAACTACATATTATCTTTAGGAGGGGCTGTATTGATGCAGGATGCAGCAGCCCACGCATAAGATAATTATAAAAACTTGACAGGAAGGCAGAGACAAAAGCTGGACTTCAAAGCTCTCCTGGTTTTTTTCCCTACATTAATCTTTCTCCTGATTTTTCAACTTAGTTTTTTCAACACAGATTTTCAAAGGATCATGAATAAATCAGTGGGACATATTTTTGTTACTTGTGTCATAATCAAGATTTGTTTGTCTCCAAAACTAACCCAAGTTATTTAAGACATTGTTGCCACTGAGCATTTCTGTTCTGTTATATTCTCAGCAAATTAAGACTAAATTATTTCAAATTCTAATTCCAGTTTTAAAGTCCTAAAAGGGCAGTTCATCTGGACCTTATCCACACACAAACATGGGGTCTGTAGAGAAAAGAAATGTATAAAGTAAAAGGTTGTGAACAGTAGGTACAAAATCAAAATTTCCCCTGATCTAATTTGAGTCGTCTGGTAGACAAAGGGAGGAAAAGTTTTGGAGGATCATTTTGTTTTACTGAGGGGTTAATGAAAAATCAGCACATGGTCTTTTGTCTGAATGACAAGGTGGCATTCAGATAAAATTGATTAAATTAATTACTATTGTGAAAAAAAAAAAACTTATAAATAAATAAAGCCATTTCAGACCTTACTAAGCAGCCTTGCGTATGGAACCACAGGGCCCCTGTATGAAAGCATTATTTTTTTCAACAAATGAACCTGTTATATTTGTATCAATTTATTTTTCTGTATGTTAATCTGCCTCTTCTTTATTGTGATTCTCTAGAAGAGGCGGTCGAACCGTCAGGTGAAGAGAAAGAAGTACGCTGAAGAGCTGGAGGCCAGATTGTCAGATGAGGATGTCAAAGTTATTGTGAAAACCAAGAAAAGCAACACTGCTGCATCCAAGGACCCTGCTGTTCAGCTGTTTGTTGTAAGTTTATCTGCTTTTATGAGCCTGGCAAGTTAGATAAGATTAAGCATCAAAGTAAAGTTTCTGTTATCATTACTAAGCATTGGTTGAACTATCAACACTTTTAAATATCCAAAAAAATATACCCAAGAGGGTTTTACTAAGCTTCCAGCGCAGCAAATTGGACTCATTTATTAATATAAATTGCTTTCAGCTCAGCATCCCCAAATATTAAAAGTGGAACACATGTTATGTTCGTGAATTTTCTTTACAGAGCCGACTGACTCTACAAATCGGAGTTGCACACATCTTTTCATGCAACATTTATTATCAGCACCTGACAATATTGCGACTCAGAAAGTAGCAAACAAAGCTTACAGAAGGAGCTGAAAATAGCGATTGCAGTGCACTGACCCACATTCGATATGTAGGTGACTAAGCCAATGGTGGGAGGCTGAGACTATGAGCTTTTCCTATTTTAGCTCTAATTAAACTTATTATTAAGGGTGAGGCTCCCTGTTTTTATTGTTTTTGTCTTAAATTGGACAGAAAAAAAGTTAAACAAATTTTGCACAGGACAGTTTTATTGCTTATTTTTCTGTCTAAGCCGGGTCCTAACAGACCTGGGTGAAACTGTTTTGGTATGGGTAAAAGACAAAAACCTCTGTCAGGAGGAAGTGACACAGATACCTCTGCTATACATTCACTCTGTCCATAATAACATACAGAAGACCAAGGGGAGAAAAGTGTTGACCGAATACCATCACCACCTGGATGCATTATTTGACAAGTTTTCAGATCTGAGGAAGGTTGTTTCATGAAATCAGCTTGTAAAAAACGTTGCAGCTTTGAAATATAGCACCTGCTCCGCTGCAGGCAGGGAAAGGGGAGAACTCCTGCTGCTCCATGATATCATGATGACTGTAAATGCTCCACAAATGCTTCCCACTAATTATACCTGAAAGAAAAAAAAACGCTTAATTACAATTACTTTGAGCCTCTTCAGTGATTCGGTAGCCTTGCAACTAAAATAGATGTGGGTGTTGTACAGAAATGAACAGTGTGGTGCTTATGCAAATCATGTGAGAATACAGTTATTACTATATAAATATAGCAGAAATATAGCTACCTATACATTTTTTGCGAGGGCAACATTATTACAGTTAATATTGTGAGCCAGCAGAGCTAGATGCAAAACATTTTTCCCAGATTGCACAAGTCTTATTGAAACAATTTCCTTTTCAAAGAAAAACAATCAATATTTTGATAGATTAAGCAGAGCTGGCTGATTTTCTTTCTCATAAATCCTGCTTGATTTTTTTTTTGTAGGCTTCAAAAGGAATCCAATTTGTTTCAGTTTCTCACATGAACGGAAATATATTTGCAGTATTTTGGAAATCATGACTGCTTTCCACAAAAAAAAAATATAACTAGAAAACTTAGTTTTACTTCACATTGTAATACAAAAGCTATTTTCTTTATAATGTTTTATTTAATTTTATTCAAATCATATTGAGAGACATAATGAGGCTGTTTTTGCTAACTCTTGTTTATGAGATTTCTCTGTTGTATGTTGTGGGAAATATTTGACCCGAGTTTCTGTTGCCTAAACATTTTAAGTTGTCTGATCTGGAGACTAATTAAACATGAGACCTAAGTCTTTACTGTCTCTCAGGAGAATCCTACAGAGGAGGATGCTGCTATTGTTGACAAAATCATGTCTTCTCGTATCATGAAGAAGGAGGTAATTAATTATACATCACTTTATTCTCATCAGTCATTATTAAAATTTAATTGTTTGTAATTTCTGTTTTTCTGTTGTACTTACTGCCATTTTTGTTATCTTAAACCTATTCTAGGTATCTCCAGGTGTAATGGTAGAAGTGGAAGAGTTTTTTGTAAAATACAAAAACTAGTAAGTTCAATTTTCTATTGTTGATCTTTATTTGTCTATGCAAAATGCAAATTGAACATAAAAACATGAAGAAACTAATATCTTCAATTTCTCTGTTTTCCTGCCTAAAGTTTTAACATTCAATTTAAATGAGAAATTCTTCCAAGGCTTTGAAACATAACTCTGTGTTAAAATATTTCATTTAATTGAATTAAATACTTTCCAAGTATGGGGAAAAGACAGCATAGTATAAGTTATATTTTTATTTCCAGATATTAATGGTCACACAGACACCTCCTTGTCTAAAACGGCCTTCTGTGTTTAATGACAAGAAATGAAACATTCAAAATACAGAAACTGCTTAAAGATATAAAAATAATCAAAAGCTTGGGCCTAGTTTTGATTCCACTCAATAATTTAAGCTAAAATATGGCACAAAAAGAAGGAAGGCAGAGTCCTTGAACCACTTGGGCCTGTCAGCTTTCATCATCAGAACCACCGTTTAAAGGAAAAGTTGAGTACCTCTCTCTGGCCTGAAATCGGGTCATTTCACTCATGAAACCAACTGGACTTCTCATTATTCTGCTAGTTCCCTCTCTCGGCCAAAAGGTAACTCAGAAACAGGCATGACTGCTAGTTTCAGTTGTTGATGTGTTGCTGGTTTCTCACTTTGGTTGTGAAATCTCGTTGGATACGAAAGGAAACACTTTAAATTGAAGTTATCGAGTTACACCAAACACACATCCCAGGTTGATGGACAAAAAGTTGAATCCTGTGAACGAAAACATTTATGGTAACCAGATCTTAAAAGCATGAATAATTATCTAACAGGTAGAAGCTTCTTTATGGAGTTTAAATTTTCTTCTGAGTGGAGCTCAGCAGCTCACCAGAGAGCCTGAGCTTCTTTTGAAGGGGATGTAACAAGGGGCTGATCATCCAATCAGAAGAGGGCTTGGGTCATAGAGCTAATGGAAAAAGAAATTAGCTTTTTCTAAAACATTTTTTACACTCGGTGAGACCAAAAATGTCAACATTGTGTTGCTTTAGACTTAATAAACTGTGGTTTAGGTTAATTTTGTAGTTATCATTTTCTAGACTTTTTTTTGACATCTGGTAGTTTTAATATTAACAGACGTTCTAAAAACAACCAGCCGTCACTTATTATTCATATTTTGACACTTTTTGGACACCACCTATGGAAATGGATTTGTTTTGACATATTAAAGAGACCTGAAGAAAAGTGAAGTAGAGAAAAAAGGTAAAATCTAAGGAAAGTTGTCTCCACTATATGTATAAGCATCTTTAGGACAGCTGTCATAGTTCAAATGTGTTTTTCTTTTTTTTTTCCAAAAGCCTGAAGCAGCCTTTGAAATCACTGAGCTGTCATGAGCGAGATTCTGTTCCCTTCAGCCAAATAATAAAAATGATGAACATGTTAATGGCACTGTTTATTTTTCTCATTTAAAAATGACTGAGATGAGCGGAAACATAAGGCCAGTGAGAAAATCCGATCGCCCTCCGGTGATGTGAGCAGTGTGTAACAGCGGATTTTCATGGTCGTCTCCCTGTGTGTCTGTCAGCTCCTACCTCCACTGTGAATGGGCCACTGAGCAGCATCTAGAAAAGGACAAGAGGATTCAGCAGAAGATCAAACGCTTCAAGATGAAACAAGCACAGAGGGCGCTCTTCTTCACAGATGTAAGGCTGCGTGTGTATGTGTGTGCAAACAGCCTCTTCCATCTATTTGCACACCGCTTTATGTTTCCTCATTCTAGTATTTCTAATAAGAGGATTGTTCTTTTTATATCATTACGTCATTTGTGACTATTGTTTTCAGTACGCATGTGTTGGAGGGGTGTGTGTGGATATTAAAAAGCTTTCTGTTTGATATGTGTGGGATGGCACATCTGTGTGCATTGATTTGAATTTATTTACTTACTGAGCCGATACAGGAGAGTTGTTTCTCTGTTTCCAGATGGCGCGTGGGAATTTGATTTGTTCTTCTACTTAGCTTCTGCTCTTTCTGTTTTTATATCTTCTGTTCCTCTCAGATGGATGAGGAACCTTTCAACCCAGACTATGTGGAAGTTGACAGAGTGCTCGAAGTGTCGTACTGCGAGGACAAAGACACGGGAGAGGTAGAGTAAATCTTCTCAGTTAAGCACTTATCAGAGCAGCGCGTTTGCTCCTAGCTTTTGTTGCTGAAAATGTTTTATCCCTTCTTACGTTTGTTGGTTTTCTTCCTTTTGATATCTTCTAGCCTGTAATGATATCTATGAATCATAGAAGTGCCCAAGGCCACCCTAATGGGCTGCCTCACAGCCTTTGAAAATGCTACAAAAGCAAAGCTTAGCTTTGCTCTAGTCATTTCCAGTGCTCATTGTCCTCTGTCTGCTGCAGGAAGTGGTGTACTACCTGGTGAAGTGGTGTTCTCTGCCTTATGAGGACAGTACATGGGAGCTGAAGGACGACGTTGATCAGAGCAAGATTGAAGAGTTTGAGCGGCTGCAGGCAGTCAAGCCAGACTCGCGCAGAGTGGTACGACGAAGCAATGCTTCCCAGCATCCTGCTGATTTCTTCTCTGACCTGTGTTTAGAAACAGCTGTTCTGATATTATCATGTTTTAAACATGTAAAAAAAAATTTTTTTCTCTTATTCTTCCTGCTTGAAAAAAAAAACCTGACAAAATCCAGAAGATAAACAAGTTTTGAGTGCATTTGAAAATGTTTTATCAGTTTGAAATAGCTTTAGAAAACCCTGTGTTTTGATCCAAAATCTAAATGTAATGTTATCCGTTTTGTCTCTTAGGAACGGCCTCCAGCCAACCTTTGGAAGAAGAGGGAGCAGTCGAGGGAGTACAGGAATGGCAACACACTCAGGGATTACCAGCTGGAGGGGGTCAACTGGCTTCTTTTCAACTGGTACAACAGGTCAGTTTTAATCCGTGTCGACGACCCGGATGTCATCCCCATGGATTCACTTACAAAGTATTTCTTATGTATCTAAAACTAAGGTCTTAACATGTCTGAAATTCATTTAAAAAGGAAGTAAGTTGGGCATAAATACTTTAATCACAGATCTTGACTTTTATTTCAGCATGACTATTAAATCTTGTATATTTTATTTTATTTTTGTTTTCTCACGGGATTTTTCTATCAGGCAAAAGTTTGAGTCGCATGCCGGCATCTTCATTGTCTTCTGTAACTTGAGGTGGTTGAGGCTACCAGCAATTTACTGCTAACATATCCTTGCTAGCTGTTTGGCGTCTATCATGGATGGGGAAGTGTACATTTATTGCCAGCTGTCTGGACGAAGTTTATACTTTCCTGTGGAGATGTAGGACTTAAATCAGGGGTGTCCAAAGTCAGTCCTCGAGGGCCGGCATCCTGCATGTTTTAGTTCTTTCCCTAGTGGTAGTAACAACCTCCTCCCAAGCCAGTGTTCTGCTTAGGCCTTCTAATGAGCCATCATTTGATGCAGGTGTGTAAAACCAGGGAGAGAACTAAAACATGCAGGGTGCCGGCCCTCGACTTTGGGCACCCCTGACTTAAATTAATTCATTTAAAGGTCTTAAATTTGATTTGGTGAAACCTGCAGAAACCCTGATATAGTTAACTATTGCTCTATGACACTACACTCTATACAAGTGTTTAAATAAAATAACATGTCACAGTTCATATGTATTAAAGATGCCTAACTAAATGGATATATTCTGCTTGCGATTGTACTTTTCTAGAAAGATCTGGGTGTTTTGAGATTACAGGTCATGAATAATGAATGAGCTTTCCTGCTTATGCCTCACGGCCCTCATATACAGGATTCCTATTTAGACTGCTTGGGGTCAGGAAGAGAGTCAGATTTGCCTTGGAGGTGCACACAAATGCACAACCGGTTGCTTTTCTTCACCCACGATCACAAAAGCAATGCTATGCATCTGGAGTGAAGTGTCGGCGCTTGCATTAACCCTGGGAATTGGTTTAGTTATGTGTGAGCGTGCAGGAGTTAGCGTATGCCTACGCAGAGAGATTCATCAAAACTCGAGGGCTGCTTAAGAGGCCAGTGGGAATATCTGCACGTTGCAATTAGCATCAAGACATTATACCCCCACCCACTGGACAGCTGAATAAATGGATTGCAGCAGAGATTATGCTGGATTTCGAATGTTTCTTTTTTATTTTTTTTTATACTGTGATTACTGCTGATGATGTTGTTTTCTCCCTCATTGTTTGTAGTTTATTTTTTTTGTGTCTTGGGAATATTTTTTTTTCCCTTTGTACACAGTCTCATGACGAATGCACAACACTTTCTCTGTGATATAGCGATGTGGGAATCTCTCCTGCAGCCCAACCTACGCACATCATTAAAGCAGCCAGCCACATTTGCACGGTTTACCCCACTAACCATTTTTTTTTCCCCCCCAACATCCATCAGGCGCAACTGCATCTTGGCTGACGAGATGGGCCTGGGAAAGACCATCCAGTCAATCACATTCCTGGAAGAGATCCATCGTATCGGCATCAAAGGGCCCTTTCTCATCATCGCCCCCCTCTCTACTATTGCAAACTGGGAGCGAGAGTTTCATACCTGGACTCACCTTAATGTCATCGTTTACCACGGCAGCATGATCAGCAGGCAGATGCTGCAGCAGTATGAGATGTATTTCAGAGATGCACAGGTAAGGGCTGGTCAATATCATGTCTAAAATGTAGATTTTAGTCTAAATTAGTTTGTGCCCCATTCAGTGTATTTTTTGTGTGAAGTCGCAGCTTCCCCCAAAAAACCTCCATGAGAAACACTTAGGAAGACTACAGGACATCCAGCTTATGTCGCTTATCTAACACCAGATATCTTAAAAGATTCAGGAGCCTTTTTCCAAGATTGAGGCACATCTAATCTACCTTTTAAAGACAGATGAACAAAAAGCAGCACTGTTCTGCTGAACTTTAAAGTGGAAAGCAGTGATTCACTTCGATTAAATTAATCAGTGTTCTTTAGAAAACAGCAGCACTGTCAGCAACGCAAAATCCTGTGAGCCATGTAATTATATGAATCAGAATATCAGGTCTGCCTACAACGAGTCACATTGAAAATGCTTGGCAGGACGTGATTACCATATTTAGCACAAAGCTAGAAACACTTCACATTCTCTGTCACTAATGCAAGACCTTGGTTATATCTGTGTCTTTTTTTTATTTAAAAAAAAAACTTGATTTCATACATTAGTGAAACGGTTTTGCAGGGTAAAAAGGCTAGTATTTCTGTGGCTTTACTCTAGTCATTAGTTATATTTTTTGTTGATAAATACATCAAAACAATCTCAAGGATATTTGCTACAGATCTAATAAGATGTCTGTATTCTTCTCAAGCTTAAACATTATTTGACAGCGATCAAATAATTACTCTTCATCTAAAACTTGTGAAAGGCCTATAACACAAGTAACTCCTAACAAAATCAGGTGTTTTATTTGTGATCATTTCTATTTAATTATTAATGAAACAAAGAAATGCAAATTATTATGAATGATAAACAAAGAACAATCATAATCTAGACCCTACTGTTTGGGGGACATTTTGTGACTGGAATTAATATGAAAAATGAATGTGAAAAATGCTGTTGCATAAACTGATTATAATATAAAATGCATCAATATTTTATCAGTATCTCACAAGGGCAAAGAATGAGTTTTATGATCTATTACTTGGTTGCAAGAACTGACTTTCATTTTACTGGGAGGCCGTCAGTCTGTCAAAGATTGCTCTAAAACAAAGATTTTACATGATGCAAACAAATGACAATAAAAAGAAAAAAAAACATAATAAAAGTGATCATTAAAAAGTTACGACTTTTCTGACCTGGTTATACAAATCTTTGTCTTGGATTCCAAAGTTCATTGCTTCTGAGGGAGGAGTCATCATGTGGGACTAATCAACCAATCAGAAGCAGACTTTGTATAACAACATGGCATGCTTTAAAGCCATATTAATTTCAGAATTAGAAAAAAAAATCTAGTTCAGATTTATGAATGACAATCTAGCACTCTCCTGGAGAAAAGAGACTAACGTAGGTCAAAGTTCACGCCCCAGGACGGCGGGTTTATGTGCGCAAACACTGAATTGAAAGCGCTTGAGGCCTCTAAAAATTTGCTTTTTTTTTTTTTACATCATTTTAAACCCAACCTTAGGTGACTTTTTAATTTTAGCTGCTCATTCGTAAACTAAGCAATTTCAATCTTATTGAAATGAACAAAATGGTCAGATTTTTTTTGTAGAAAATTAATGTACAAATCTTTAAAAAGACCCATCATTTTTAAATGTTTTGATTTAAAACATTTAAATCAAATTTACTTTTCCTAAAAGCAAATCAGATTTGCTTTTAGGAAAATGTGGATAAATGTTTGTCGTTCTGCTTTACTCCAAAATTAAGATGAATGCAAAAACCTCGTTAATGGTAATCTATTATTTGTACCTAATATATTTTTAAGAAATGTTATGTAAATGTAAAATATGTGGAAAACATGTCTATCTGCATCAACCACCTATGCTTGGAGTTCAGAATTGCTCTATTTGGACCAGCCATTATCCTTCAGAGGGCTGCAAATGGCCCTCAGGCCACACTTTGGACACCCCTGAATTAAAAGGGTGCTATACTGAGTAGATTTCACTTCAGTCTGTCAAATTGCACAATAGATTTTTTTTTCCATGAAAGCAAACCCTTTCCTCTGTTGGTGGTGAGATCATTTTAATGAGCTTTGCATTAGCAAGATGGCATTTAACAAGAACCAGAGAGGGGTGCTTGTGCTGCAATAAGTAGACTATGAGGTAGTTAGTGAGCCTTGGACGGAGGCTGTCTGTGGTTGACAGGGCATGTGATATTTTGCATCAGGCAGTTAGGAGCTCTTAGTGTTCAGACGAAGCGTAACAGGAATTAAGGTAAGGGAGAGGAGAAGAGAACGGAGCCGCCACCCGGCTGTCTCCAAGGCAGCCTGTGATGTCATAGCACTCTCCAAGGGGAGCTCACTGTCATTGCTGTTCAAGCATATCTGAACGAGTGGCTCCTCCAGTCGTCTGCCGGCTGGCTGGTTGTTGGAAGAGGGGAGGGGAAAGCTAAAGGATAACAGAGGATCTCTGGAGGGCTGTTGTCAAGGCAATGGATACAAATGGAGAGGCGTGGCAATGCAAAGCCTCCCCAGACAGACAACAAATAAACAGCAGTAAGACTCAACATGCAGGTGCCAATGTACTTCTTCTGCTAGAGATGATTTCCTCACAAAAGAAAAGGAGAAAATAAATGGCTTCAGTTCACTTCAGTTTATTTATGTAGTGCCAATTCACAACAAATTAAGAGAAAAATGGCCAGTTCTGATGTCGGTCTGATTGAAGCATCACAAGTTCCATCCATGCGTTTCAGGGTCGCGTGATTCGGGGTGCCTACAAGTTCCAAGCTGTGATCACCACGTTTGAGATGATCCTGGGCGGCTGTCCCGAGCTCAATGCCATCGAGTGGCGCTGCGTGATCATCGACGAGGCCCATCGTCTTAAGAACAAGAACTGCAAGCTGCTTGAGGGCTTCAAACTCATGAACCTGGTGGGGAAATGATTCAAGAATAAAATAGTGCTCTGCAGCTTAAGCTGAACACAGTTTTAATTTGTGGTGTTTCTTTCCTCCTCTTTAAGGAGCACAAGGTCCTACTGACGGGTACGCCTCTGCAAAACACAGTGGAGGAGCTTTTTAGTCTCCTCCACTTCCTGGAGCCGGCACGCTTCCCCTCTGAGAACAACTTCATGCAGGAGTTTGGTGACCTCAAGACAGAGGAGCAGGTGAGCTCACAGATATAGAACAGCATAAATCATATTTTTCTCCGTGTTCCCAAAAATATATCAGTTGTCAGCTTACAGCAGGTAGTTTTTCCTCCCACAGTCTCTCAGCATGGAGTCCCATAGAATTATTTGTAACAGCAAGAACTCAGCATGCGATACTAGATCTAAAAGCCACAGAAAATGTTTACCCTAATACTTAGAAGTGACATAGTTTCACTACATAATCTTTTGTAAAAGATATGAATAAACGTTAAAAAAAAATAAATAAAACGGTGCATATGATGCTGCATTTTTAAACTCGCACCTGTTGGTGCACATGCAGCTGCTTCACTGCGTGACCCATTTGGCCCACAGGTGCAAAAGCTTCAGGGCATCCTGAAGCCCATGATGCTGCGTCGTTTGAAAGAAGACGTGGAGAAGAAGCTGGCTCCCAAAGAGGAAACCATCATTGAGGTGGAGCTCACCAACATCCAGAAAAAATACTATCGCGCCATCCTGGAGAAGAATTTCTCCTTCCTGGCTAAAGGAGCCGGCCAGTCAAATATGCCCAACCTGGTCAACACCATGATGGAATTAAGAAAGTGTTGCAACCACCCCTACCTCATCAAAGGTAAGTTGGGACCGAGTTGCTAAAACTGTCAACATTTCAGGGCATCTAATATCTACAGTTTGTTTCAAAAGTGTTAAAATGCCCAGAACTTTTCAACATTTTCTCACATTATGGTAACAAATATTAATATATTTCATTGAAGACCGACAAAGTATGACTGAACTGTGAAGTTGGATGAAAACGATGCATAGATTTTCTTTCATAAAAACATTCATGCATTTATAAGTCAACACATTGTAGAATTACTGAACCTTTGAATGTCTGACTACTACATTTTGTCCCCATTGTTTTCAAAATTACCCAAACTTAATCAGTTTAGCTGGAGAGTGTCTGAATCTTTTTCATGTTTTTTTGCCTACAAGAGTTAGTAGGATTAAGGCTGGACTTTGACTGGGCCATTCTAGCACATCAATATGCCTTGATCTACACTTTTCCTTCATAGCTCTGGCTTCTCAGTCTCAAGTCTTTTTCCAGCCTTTGTCTAGTTTTCTTCCAGGATTATTTTCCTGGAATTTATTGTTACTAAAGAACAGCCTCCCATTCCAGCCCAAAAAGTTCAGTTTTTTCGTCTCATTTAACCAGAGTATCTTCTTATACATTTTTACTGTTTTTACACATGGCTTGTGGTTGATTGCATGTGACTTTCTATTAACAATAGGTAACTCCTTTCCACTCTTCTGACAGATTCTCCATCCTGAGCTGTAGATCTCTGCAGAGTCACAATTAGCCTCATTGCTGCTTCTCAGATTAATTCTCTCCTTTTACAACTGGCTAGTTTACACAGATAATCATGCCTTGCTCTGCCATGGGTCACACTCTTTCCATTTTTGGGTGATAAATTAAACAACGCTCTATAAGATGTTTAAAGCTTTGGTTATGGTTTTATAGTCTAACTCTGCTTTGAACTTCTCCATGTTTGCTCTGACCTATATGCTGTGTTTTTGCTCATCATGCTGTTTGTTCACTAATGTTCTCTAACAAACCTCTGAGGCCTTCACAGAGCAGCTGTATGTATACTGAGATCAAATTGCAAACAGATGGACTCAGTTTACTAATTAGGTGGCTTCTGAAGGCAGTTGCTGACACTGAGTTGGATCCAGTCAAGGGGACTCAATACTGAACTTTTCTCAGTACTGCTTAACTTTTCTCAGTTTTATTTGTAAAAATAATAACTGTTTGAATGTGTTTTTATTCAATTCAGGCTATTTGTGTAGTGCTAATTCACAACAAACCTTGTTTTGAAGCCCTTAACAATTATATTTTTTCCACTTTACAATTATATACCACTTTGTGTTGGTCTATTTCATGAAATCCCAAGTGACAAAATATGCCAAGGTTCAAGAATGTCTTGTGTTTTTGTTCAAGCCCACACATTTTTTTTTTTTTTTGCCCCCAAAAAATGTGCCAGGTAAGGCACATCCTGTGTCTTACCTGGATTTCAGGGATAAACTGAGTTGAATCATTAGAAGAAATGAAACTTTTGTTAAATACAGCATTGCTGACAGATTTGTGTCTTTGCCACTTTAGGGGCGGAAGAGAAGATCCTGGAGGATTTCAGGGAAGTACACAATCCCACTGCCGCTGACTTTCACCTGCAGGCGATGGTGCAGTCTGCTGGAAAGTTGGTCCTCATTGACAAACTGCTGCCCAAGATGAAAGCAGGAGGCCATAAGGTGCTCATCTTCTCCCAAATGGTGCGCTGTCTGGATATCTTGGAAGACTACCTCATTCAGAAAAGGTAACGTCTGTTGAATGTAACAGGGCTGCTCTTCACACTGTTCGCTACATTCTTATTAGGAGGAAAAATATGTTAAATTTATGGAGCAACTTAAATGGCTGCTTGTAGAGAAGAAGAGATGGCGTTAGGGTTGGATTGTTGTCTACGAGTCACAAGAGGCAAGAATATAAATACAGAGGGCTGGATAAACACTGAACACCTGAACTAGAATTAGAGTACAAACATTTTACAATTAATTATTCTCGCTTTCATGAAAAGATTTCCAATACTAATTTGTATAAAATCACCCTTTTTTAAAAAATTGTTTACATTCTGAAAATAGGCCTCAGTATTAGAAGTGTTTTTCTCCATAATGCATCAACAGGAGTTGTTCATAATGACTGACAATTATCTGAAAGCTGATTTGTAGAGTTTCAGTATAAGCTTTTAAATCAAAGCATCATAAGCTCTCATCTTGTTTGCCTTAAACTGTGTGGGTGGGTGATGTTTCTGTTATGTGATGTCTTTGGTATAGCTCTGAAGTCTCCTTAAAACCTGAAATGGGTTGATGGCTGTAAAATATAAAACCGTTTAAGAATTTACCATTTATAGCCGAGAGTCTGGGTGTATGCCTCTTCTCTTCTGGTTTTCCACTTTCTTGCTTACATATTTTTAAAATATGTTTTTTCCTCAGCATCTTCTGATTGCTTTTATGTCTCCTCGCCTTCCTTTCTCTCTCTCTTTGCTCTGGCTTTACGCCAGAATGTGGAGCAAACCTGAAACGGTTGTAAGCATGTGAGGAGCCGAGCAGCTCCGACCTCGGACAGGGTTCATTAGCAGGTTACAGATGCCCTCGGGGTTCCACCACATCAGACAAGCTGGAGAGTCTGTGAGGTTTCACCAGAGTGGAAGTGGATTTCTCCAGGGAGGGCAGAGGGTTCGGATGTGGGAGGGGGTGAGGATGGCCACGCTGTGAAAGAGCGCAACCGGTCTTTGAAGAAGCACTGTTTGAGATTGTTTCTCCAGTTAAAACCGGTTTAAAATAAAACCAGAGTTTTGGGTACATTCAAAGTCTGTTGACGAAGGTCGTAGGGAAAGCATTAATAAAGTTCATATCACAGTTTAATTGTGTTTGCCTTGGCTGTAGGTACTTGTATGAGCGCATCGATGGACGCGTTCGTGGGAACCTGCGACAGGCTGCCATAGACCGCTTCAGTAAGCCCGACTCGGACCGCTTTGTTTTCCTTCTGTGTACGAGAGCTGGCGGCCTGGGCATCAACCTCACCGCAGCAGACACCTGCATCATCTTTGACTCTGACTGGAACCCTCAAAACGACCTGCAGGTAAAAAAAAAAAATCACGTAATCTACCTATGAATATTACACTAAGAACAGATGCCAAACAAGTTAAAAGTACAGTTTTAGCTTTTTTTTTGCATTGAGTACATGTTTACCCGTTTGTTTTGCCCTCTAGGCTCAGGCTCGCTGTCATCGAATCGGTCAGAACAAGGCGGTGAAGGTGTACCGTCTTATCACCAGGAACTCGTACGAGCGAGAAATGTTCGACCGCGCAAGCTTGAAGCTGGGACTGGACAAAGCAGTGCTGCAGAGCATGAGTGGCCGTGACAACAGTCTTGGAGGAGGCACGGGAGGAGGGGTGAGACGATGAGTTATCTCGATTATAAAACGCTTAAACCATGCAGCTGCTTACTATACAGTGACTTGCAAAGGCTTTCATGACCTTTTACTGTTATAAAAAGCAACTTTGTGAAGTTGTGAAGGAGAATTATTTTTCAATTTTCAGTTCTTGCCACAGATTGCAACTGGAATAGGAGCTTTACTTTGGCTGGGCCATTTTGCCACATGGATATGCGTTTATTTAAACAGTTCTACTGAAGTTCAAGGTGTATGTTTATGGTTATTGTCCTGCTGGAAGGTGAACCTTTACCCAAGTCTTAATTTTTTGGCTACCTCTAACAATGTTTGTGTATTTAGCTCCACACTGACCAACACTGGCTCTGGTGAAAGAAAAGTATTCGCACCGTATTGTTTCACTTTTAAGGTGGTGTGTTCTGGGTGATGTGTAGTGTTAGTTTTCCTTCTCCACATGTGATTTTACATGTAGGCCAAGTTAGAATTTTGTCCTCATCTGAATAAATCACCTGTTCCAGTTGTTTGCCACGTCTCCTACCTGAATGTGACAATCTTTCAAGCAAACTCCACCAGGCTTTCTGCCAACAGGGGGTTCTCTTCAAGGAACTCTTTCATAAAGGCCACATTTGTTGAATCCATGATTACTAGTTGTCCTGTCAACAGATTTTCCCACTTGAGCTGTGGATCCCTGCTGTGTCTCCACGGTTACCACAGACCTCTTGGCTGCCGCTCTGATTCATGCCATCAATGTCATTTTAGTTGCAATGTTTTGGTAGGTTTGCAGATGTGCCATTCTCAGTCTATTTCTGGAGAATGGATTGAACAGAACTTTGTGAGATGTCCAAGGTTTGGGATACTGTTTTATAACTTCTACCTACTTAAAACTGCAGGTTACTTGTGAAGTCAATATATTTCACTGGAATTTATTTTGGGGCATCGAAGTAAAGTGGACAAATACCTTTGCACACAACACTTTTCTGATTTTTTTATTTTATTTGTAAAATAT
Source organism: Poecilia formosa (assembly GCF_000485575.1). NCBI lineage: Eukaryota > Metazoa > Chordata > Actinopteri > Cyprinodontiformes > Poeciliidae > Poecilia > Poecilia formosa. The sequence goes on along the minus strand of NW_006799985.1, from coordinate 1,659,310 downwards.
GTAAAAACCTTCTACAACTTTCCTCCCACTTCACAATTATGTGCTTCTGTGGTGTTGTACCACTTACAATCCTTTTAAAATACATTGAGGTTTGTGGTTGTAACATAACAAAATGTGAAAAAAACTTAAGTCTCACTTACTTCTTCAAAAAACTTACCAAAAAATATATATTTACTTATGGAAATATTAGTTACATTGGGCGTATCGTTATTCTACTTGGCTCAGATCTGATTATCACACAAGGAAAGAAAAGTTTTTGCCAAAAAAAAAAAATCAGCTGTCCTATTGTCGTTTTCTGCAGATAATTAAAGTGAACTAGGTTAAATAATTCATAAATAAATAAATGTTCAATGTTTTAAAATAAAAATAAATGTAAATGTAATTTTTCTTAATACTTAAATAGACCAGAAAATATGGAAAACTGTTAATATGTCAAGTTAGTTAAAAAAAAGTAAAGCATGAGGGTCACTGCTGAAATTTTCTCACTGTGTAACTGATCCTATTAGTTTAATCTGTTTAAGAGGGAGTGTGTCAGCAGTGTGTGTAGAGTGTAGGTGGATGTTGAGCTGCAGTTTGAGTCCCTTTGAGAATTAAATGAACTATATGGAGGTTGAGTTGTTTTCCTACATCTGGTCGGCTCAGCATATTTGCATACCAAACAGCAGCTGGGGTTACATCAGGGGCTGCAGATTTCTAAACAATCCAACATGTGTGCACTTGGATGTGTGTTTTGATTCTCTTGGTGACACTTGGTTTCAGTGCCTTGTTGTAAATAATAAAATGCATTTGTGAATTTATTTACAATAACTGAGCATTCTTTCTTTAGGCTGCACAGCAGCAGTTGTCCAAGAAAGAGATTGAGGATCTGTTGCGACGTGGCGCCTATGGAGCCATCATGGATGAGGAAGACGAAGGGGCCAAATTCTGTGAGGAGGACATTGACCAGATCCTCCAGCGTAGGACGAAGACCATCACAATTGAGTCTGAGGGACGAGGATCCACCTTTGCCAAGGTAAACAATACTAGGTAGAAAAATGTTTCAGCACAAATAATAAATATATATCACCTTCAGAGATTCGCCGATCAGACTTTTACTGGCCTGTACCATTTTTTATGTCATTTAAGACTGATTCCACATTTGACCAATACTGACTTTTTGTTGTTTTTTTATTCTAAGAATTTAAGCATAAGACAAAAAATGTGATGCAAGTTCTATGATAGAGGGAGTAATTTGCAATCCAACAGAAAGTTGAGAAATTACAAAACCATTTATGCAAAAAAGTGAATCAAAGTTAATTCTGTAAAGACCAAAGATGGTATTTGTGGTTAGTCGTAATGCATTTAGTAAATCTGAAGATATCACATTTTTCTGTTGACCTGCCTATCACTGATAAATTGACTGATTGACTGGTGCACTTCTAGTCATACTCACTCCCAATTCTTGTATAATTTGCCAGATTTTCATCTTGAATCAGCAATAAATCTGAAAAGTATGTTCAAATTAACTTTGCTTGTGCCTTCAGGCCAGTTTTGTAGCATCTGGAAACCGCACAGACATCTCTCTGGATGACCCTAATTTCTGGGACAAGTGGGCCAAGAAAGCTGACATTGATATGGATATGGTCAATGGCAGAGTAAGTACTGCACTACAGTGCAGATTTAATAAAGATGAGCCTTTACTTGGACAGTGTTGAGTAAACCTAGAAGGTGGATTTCCTGAGAACTTGTCGTCCTCTCCACCACAGAACAGCTTAGTGATCGACACTCCTCGTGTAAGAAAGCAGACGAGACCTTTCAGTGCCACCAAAGACGAGTTGGCAGAGCTGTCAGAGGGTGAAAGTGACAGCGATGAGACCAAGCCCAAGCTCAGAAGAAACGATCGCCTCAACAGTTACGGCCGCACGGAGTGCTTCAGAGTGGAGAAGAATTTGCTTGTATATGGGTGAGTTCAACACAAGGGTTTGATTAGATTCTTTGATATTCACTGGCATTTCTGTTGATCTGATGCCTACAAAAACACGGTGAGCTAATGTCTTTGGCCAGGAGATAACATGACTCCCAAAACCATTTGAACTTTCACACTGGATATTAAGAACCTTTCTCATTCTCTCTCTAAACTCTGGAAACTTGATTTCTAAATAAAATAAAAGAGTTTTTCACCTGAAAATAAGTGAGATGACAAAGATGTTTGGCGGCTCTACTCCAGGTTTTCACCTGAATCAAACTTTATCAAACTCTTGAATGGACTTTGTTACAGAATATCCTCAAAGCTGAGGTTACCCTTTTGAGTGTACCCTCTTTTCTACCACAGTTTTACCTTTCACTTAATTTTCCATTAAAATGCTCAGATTAATCACTCTGTAAATGGAATGTAGTATTTTTTTTATTTTAAGTCAGCAGTTCTAACAGGTTTTCTTTGGCTGTAGGCCACATTCAGCAAAATTAAGAGAAATAAACACTCAACCTGTATTACTCGATCTGCAGCAAATATAAGTTACACTTCTATTATTCAGTTATTGCAATACATGATATTTTCTATTACATATTTTACATAAATTGAATTTCCCACCAGAACAGTTTGACTTAAGAAACATTTTCATTTTCAAAATGTTTTTCTGGCTTTTTATTTTTCCAGATGGGGTCGATGGAAAGACATCCTCAACCACGGTCGCTTTAAGAAGCAGCTGACTGAGTGGGATGTGGAGTCCATCTGCAGAGCCCTTCTAGCTTACTGCCTGGTCCATTATCGGGGCGATGACAAAATAAAGAGCTTCATGTGGGACCTCATAGCGCCGACTGAAGACGGGCGCACCAAGGAGCTGCAGAATCACCTCGGTGAGTGTTTTCCGTTTAATTTTATTAACTGATCTTAGCCTAAAACTAAACCTTTTACCCCTCATTGGAGCACAAAATGATTTCTCCTTTTTCTCCCTCTAGGCCTGTCTGCCCCAGTACCTAGGGGCAGAAAAGGCAAAAAGATGAAGACCCAAACTAGTTCTTTTGACATCCACAAAGCTGAGTGGCTCCGGAAACACAACCCTGAGCACATGCTGCAGGACGACGGCTACAAGAAGCATCTGAAACATCATTGCAACAAGTAGGTGTTACGTTGCGCTGCAAGCTTTTATAAATATTTTACACACAACTTTGTAGAAATTTTAATATTTTATCCAACTAAGTGTACTCTGACACATTTGATTCTTTGTAATAGTCGTAGAGTGGCTAAGCCTTTATCTTCATCGATGAAAGAGTTTTGATGTTTTGTAGCAGACAACTAACTCATTTTGTCTCATTCTCCCTTCTGGGTGAGAAAGTGTTTATTCTTCATGTTTAAGCCTTTAAGTCATTATAGTAACTAGCAGGTGGTGATTATTCTCTCCTAACTGCGATTGTCTCCATTTATTTCTAATAGAATGGAGGCTAAGTGAATAAAAATACAATTTGCATGTGGCTCAGATTTTAACGGGGGCACTGCCAAGCCACAGTAATTAGGAAGCACTCCAACTTCTGTTGGAGCTGACAGCTTACTGATTGATTAACAAACGTGGATAGCATCAAAAATAGCGGCCCTGTTAGAATCTTATTAAACTCCAGACCAGCTAATGGCCATCATAGATCTTTCTTATTTTAAGCAAGAGGTGAGAAGTTGGCTATTATTGAAACGTTTGTTTGACGTATAAAAGCTAAATAAAGTGTCGCTTCTCTTCGGGATGGATTCATTCGCCCAGTGAGCTTTGGGTGCAGAGCTCTGCAGCTTCCATAGAAAGTTCTCCATTGTGTCTTTGTCCAGTAGTGCTGAATCTCGTGATTGTGTGATGTGTGACATGCCGGGCAGGCAGTTGGGGACACACGCTCTGCAGAGTTTGCTGACTTGTGCATTCTCAGTCGGAGGACCTGCAATGTGACTGGTGGTCTGGGGGTGAAGGGTTCGCTGGTGTCCTCAGCAGGGGCGCCAGGTTTACAAAAGCACATGACTCCTGTGTGGCAAAAAACTATATATAATGTATTTCTTTCTGATAATTTAAAATAAATGAACATCAAGATCATACCTGGAATCACAAAGCAGATCTTTTACAGCACTTTAAAAAAAATCTGATTCCTAAATTTACCAAAAAAGACAGAAAACTTGTTCAATTTTCTTTTATGTTGGACGCTAAAACGACATCTGAACATGAAGGATTTCATACATGCCTCTTTTGTCAGACGTGCTTGTCTTATTTGTTTTGGAAAGGCTGCTTACAGCTGTGTAGAGTTCTTCTGCAGCCTCTCAGGATGAACTGTGTCTCCCAGACGCCACCCACTAACAAAGGCTTGAGAGAGACTTGATGAAGGGCTACACTGACAGGCAGAGGAAGAGGCAGCTGGTCCTGGGCGGCTCCAGTCAACACCGAAAGGGGGAGGGAGCCATTCAGTTCAGCTCTGAACTAACAGAGATAGCTCTCCATAGTGGATGCCACTAACGTTTGCCGAGAAACACTGTTGGACCTTGGACATTGGCAAACTTGAGTGTATTTTATTGGGATTTTATGTGACAGACAAGCACTTGATTGAAGTAGAAAGGATATTATTTATGGGAATGATTTTTTATATTTTTTTTTTACAAATAAAAGCCTTAAAAAGTTGTACTTATCCTTCTTTACAGTGATACCCCATTATAAATTATTACACATTCAATTGCTGTTAGAAGTCACCTAGGAAGGAAAAGGAGTAATTTTATTTCAGTATAAATGCAGCTGCTCTATGAAGGACTCAGAAGTTTGTAATGAATAGTTTCCACTAAGTGATACAGAATGTTTTGGCGAGGTTCGCTGTGCTGTCTCATGTTTTCCATCACCAGAGGGACTTTACCTGGGTAGGCGGTAAAGTCCAAAACGCCTAACAAAACGTGAAAAAAAAAGTTTAAGACCGTCAAAAGCAGACTTGGGTTATAAAACGGTATCCACATTCTGTACATTTCATAGTCACGGTGTTGACTCCGTCACCTGAAAATGAGTCAGTGGGTAATCGAAGTCTAAATGAGAAAATCAGCCAAGAGGCCCATAGTTACTCTTGTGGAGCTGCAGATATCCACAGCTTATATGGGAGAATCAGTCAACAGGAAAACTGTTTGTTGTGCCCGTCTACAAACATGGCTTTTATGGATATGGCTATTGTTAATAAAAACAGTTTAAAGATCATCACTCCCATGTCCCATTCTTGCACATAGTAAAATGTGCAAGAATGGGCTCTTGTCCAATAACACCAAAATAAAAAGATTTTCTGAGCTACATGTAAATGCTGCGTGTGAAGGCGAATTAACACTTCACTTAACCCTGTACACACCATTCCCATGGTGAAGCATGGTGGTGGCATCATCATGCTGTGGGGATTCTTTTCTAGATCATGGACAGGGAAGCTGGTCTGAGTTGATGGTAGGGTGGATGGAGCTGAATACTGGGACAAAACCTGAGAAGCAAGTCCAATTAAGAAATGTGACAAGATTTGAAAAACGTTTCAGCTTGAGCTGTTTTTATTTTAATCTGACTGAGATAGTTTGCTAAATTTTAGTCTTGAATTTCTACAGATGTTTGCACTGTATGTGAAGTCGGCATTGCAGAAATAACTAGTGGGAGGAATACTCTTCTCTAAAGCAGACCACTGCCTACGCCTTCCCTCTCTTCACTTGTTCTCACTAACTCAGCTCTGTGATTACCTCTCTTAGAGGTTTACCAGAGGGTTCACTTCATCCCTGCCATGCCACTTCGACCTAACAAGGAGGAGTCTAGTTTTTCTTCATGGCTTTACTGTGCAAAACGAAGTTTACAGTGTTTTTGAAAGAAGTCTGGGTAGAGCCTTAATATTTACCCTAATAAATGCAACAGGATCATAAATAAAAGTTTAAAAGGTTCTTTTGAATACTGATTTGTATTTCTGCTTTCTGTTGTCCAGAAAATATTTAAAATGTTCCTTTACATACAAGTTGTCACTGATTTTCTTAAAAATGTTCTTTACACATATACGCTCCAACAAAATTTAAATGCTTGCACATAGGAAGGATTAAAACTTCATTGGCATTCTAAAAAAAAATAGTTTTTACAATTTATGAAATCTCAACATCACATTTTCCCAAAAGACATCAAGATGGACTTTAAAATCATCTTTAAGTGGTCATTTTTTTTTTATTTTATTTTTTTTTGCATCTGGAAAAAACCCTCTCATATCATACCAGCTTTATAATGTAGATTGGCACTCCACAGTTCCCACCACTTCAGCGCGTCTCCACTCCAAGCTGACGTCTGTGATGTGCGATCATGCATTATAGAGCTAATGTCTCCCCTGTGAGTCACGCTGTCTCTGGCTTGTCAGCCTTAACTTCCCAGCCTTCCTCTCCACAAGACAGCTGCAGAGAGATGCTGCTGTTTTACGATGTTGTCTCAACTGTTTCACCACGTCAATTGATCACACTGTTTTCTTATTCAGTGTTGCTTAGACGCTTAAATTTTACCTGATCAGATAGGGGAGTAATGTATGGCAGCTTCATAAAAAAATCAGGGAGAAATTCAGATGCATTTTTGATTTGAATGTGGGAGTACAGCAGTAAAATTGCTGGACTGTGACTGTACAGTACAAGCTTTGGATTACAGCTCGATTGTCACACATTTCCCTCATTTGCATTGTATTTAGCAGGTGTCTGTGTGTGCGAGTGGGTGTGCTGGACCTGCTTTCTCAGCGTTTTGTGGATGGACGGGGCTTTGTTGTGACCAGCCGGGTTTTCTCTCCGCAGAGTGCTGCTCCGGGTCAGAATGCTCTACTACCTGAAACAAGAGGTGATAGGAAGTCAGGCCCAGACGGTGCTAGACGGCGGGGACTCCAGGTGAGCTCATCTTCAGCATATTCAGATGTCCAGCTCAGATGCCTCCTCTCAAATAAATTATCTCTCACTGAACTTTGTGTGGGACTTTTAAAAACAAATTTATATACAAAAGAAGCAGAAACTGTCCTAAATCACAGCACTGCTAGTTAACTTTACACACAAAGCTGAAGTTTAAGAGGTCAGATGGACTGTTTAGATTTCATATATTTACAAAGATGACAGTAAAGTTGATTAAAGCCAACAGTTTTAGTTTGAAGAAGCCTTAATGTTGAAATAGTTTTTTCTCTCTGGGTTGGACATGTGTGCATTTGCATCTGATATCAACTGGTTGAAGGTAGAAACACATTCATAATATTCTTAGTAGTGGATGCACAGCACCCCCTGCTGGTGAAATTAGTTTGGATGTGTTCAACATTGAAGTGGGCTTTTTGAAACCACAGTTGACTGTAAAAAAGTAGGAATTGAGGCTTATTTTGTGTTGTGGGATTAATAATAAATCTCTGCAATGGGTTAGTCGTTTTATCAGCAGCAAATTGAGGCAACATCATAAAAACGACTTAAGTTCTGAACAACTTAACAAAAAATCTGCACTTAAGTAAAAATCAGCATTTCAACAAAATTGCATAGAAAAAGTTAAACCACCACAGATTCATTACATAAAAATTTTAACCGATTGTTTTTGTTAATTCCAATTCATGTCAGAAAATTAGACAATTAAATATGACTTGACAGTTGTTCTCAGACAAAAAGGGACAATTTCCATATAAAGGATGACAGCTGACTGTTCAGAGAATATTGTGTTCAAGTATATTACTGGAAAATTGCTTGGGAGATAAAAGTGGAGTTGAAAAACTTGCATAAGCAATGATTTCTGTAGGAAAGATTTTCTTTAGGTGAATGTAAATTTTGCATTTTGTTTGGTAATCAAAGTAGCAGCGTCTGGAGGAAGAGAGACACAGAATCCAGTCTGCTTAAGGTCCAGTGTGAGGTTTTATAGTCGCTGCTAGTGTCGGTCTATAGGTTTCCCCCACTTATTACTCTGTGTGTAATAGTTTAAAAGATATTAAAATGTATTAAAATGCACTAGTTTGTGTTTGTTTCTCTATGTGGATAGTTTTCCAACATCTTCCTCTCCTTATATCACACAGTGAGGTAAAGATCTGGGTGCCGGATCCGGACCACTCAGAGTTGCCAGCCCTTTGGTGGGATGCAGTCGCAGATAAATGTCTGCTGCTTGGTGTCTTTAAGCACGGTGAGAAACTGAATAGAACTCAACAGGGAATACTATTTATGAAAATGAAAATCCTCTAACTTATTTACCAAAATTTTGCAAGAATTAGAGTTGTAGGACACTAACTCATCTACATAAGTCAGATAAATTTGCTTTATATCCAAAACTGGATTTCTTTAATACCAGTGGGAAATTAGACAGCTTGTGTGTATTTCCTGATCGCTTATCCACATGTTTCCATGCATTATCTTTTGCTAAATTTGGTGTGTTTGTCTTTCTGCACGCTTCCAGGGTATGAGAAGTACAACACTATTCGTGCAGACCCAACTCTGTGCTTCTTAGACCGCGTCGGGCGACCGGATGAGAAGGCCATCGCTGCAGAGCAGAGAGGCAATGACTTCATGGATGGGTGAGCAGACACACCGCACCAACATGTGCTCTGCTTGTACCCTGTTTATTAAAACCTCCATAATCTGCAACAATAATCTGAATGCAGGGATGTGGATGATCCAGAGTACAAGCCTGCTCCAGCTCTTCTGAAAGACGACATGGAGGTAAGTCTACAAAATGTACGAATTAAAAGGTCATGTCAACTTTGTAACATTTCTACTAATTAGAAAGATTAAAAAAACTTTATATCCTACTTTTTGACAATTTTATGATTATTTGTCATCCCTTCATTCTCGGTAAAATGTGAGCTTTTAGCTTTTTATTTAAGCTGTGGTATCAGAACATGGTATGTTTGACTTGAAAGTAATAGTTGTTATTATTACTACAGCTATTCAGGCTGTGGTGTGTAGTTTCTAATTAGAAAGTGGGAATTGTGTCAAGAAACTTCCATAAAGATTTAACAATTAGCTTTTGCTGTATTTCTAAGAGGCACACCGAATATTTTTGATGAAAGGGTCGTGTATCTCATGACAAGGCCATGAGGATTTAAGAAGAGGTTGAGATTAGATTCTGTTTAGAAATGACCACCACTTCTAAGATTAAACCCCCAAACAAGTGTGTCCTGCACCGCCACCTTCTGGCTTCACTGCACAGTCTGGTTTATTCAGTCTTAGCAGCTAATATCTTTAATCTTTTCAAATATTGTCATATCCTCCTGACTACCAGGAAAAATAATATTGTCCAATCACCATTTTTTTTAATCCCACAGTCTTTGTAAGGTAATTAGAATATTTATGCACTTACTTTCTCTTCCCATAAAATGGGTTATTACTGTTG
>NW_006799985.1:1604321-1649659 GCF_000485575.1 Poecilia formosa | reverse complement strand
TTTAACAAGCTGGTATCAGCCGGTTAATTAGCTCAGCTATCTGCTCTGGTAGAGCCAGCAGTTGAATCCCAAGCAGACATCCTGTTTGGTGATTGCCAGCTGCTGTTTTAAATATTTTAAGCACTTGTTTGTGTTGTAAGCCAGTGAAACTTGACAACATTCATAAATGCATCAACATATGTTTTAGAGGGAAAAAAAATCCTTGATCCATGTTGGGGCCATTTGCTTTGAAGCCTAAATGTGGATGATCAAACCCCTTCATTTTCTGTTGGTTTGAAATTTTTATTTATTTCTTTTACCATTTTTATTAAAGGTTAGCAAGTGCTGATGTGTGGTAATAACATGTTTACTTCTTTTAAAGTCAGTTGTGTCTAAAATGAGAGTTTGTCGTCCCGCAGGATGACGCCTCTTCCCCTGGAGATTTGGTTGTCTCTGATAATGCTGGAGGTGGGTATTAAATCTTCTCAATCCTGAGTGGAATTATCACGATTTATTAAAGGCAAAGCCTTCCTACACAGGACAGATCTCAAAGTTTGAAGCAGCAAAGCAACCCACTTCTATTTTTATGGCTAAAAATAGGATTCTGTCTCTATAATTTTTGTTGCTACAACCAGACGCACCTCCAGTGACGGAAGGCCAGACTTCCTACTGGCCCTCTCCCTCAGTGTTGACAGCCAGACTGAGACGACTGATCACGGCGTCTCAGCGCTACACCAAGAGCCGGCAGATCCTACACATCCACCAGACTCAGTCCCAGTCTCAACCCCAGCAGGCCATGATGCTCTCTGCTCCCATCTGCCCGCTGCCCCCCGCACTCAAAGACACACTCAACCCCAAGATGGCTGCAAAGATTGAACGCCAACAGAGGTCAGGAAGCAAATGAAATGCATGAAAACAGAAATATTTACAAAAACAGAAATCCAAGTCTCATGTTATGCTTTTTGTAACAAGGATTCTCATTTAATTATTTATCTAAATGCCCTGATTGCAGGTGGACCAGGCGAGAAGAGGCCGATTTTTATCGGGTTGTGTCTACTTTTGGTGTCGTTTTTGACCCAAGCCTCGGGCGATTTGACTGGACCAAGTTCAGGGCCATGGCCCGGCTGCACAAGAAAACGGACGAGAGCCTGCAGAAGTACCTCTGCGCCTTCACTGCTATGTGTAGACGAGTGTGTCGCCTGCCACCCAAAGATGGAGGTCAGAATCGTATTTGCATACAAACATGTATGACTTGCTTTTGATTTAGCCTTCTTATGACTGTGAATGATCAAATTAAGTAATGAAAACTGGGAATTATCTGAATCTATAACGACACGCTATTTATGTTTGATGTTGCTTTAAATATTATACAAGTTTATTTTTTCTATTGTTTCTTTTCTTTGAAAACTATTCTAGTTTCTAGCATAAACTGGCTCATAATAAGTAATAAATTCATAATATCAAGCTTTAATTTCTTAGTAAGCTAATTAAGCAACAAAATGTTCTAACTGAAAAACCTTTTGGTTAGAAAAAGTATCTTGTCAGAAAAGAAACAAAGCATTAATGCTCTTAATTCTATTTAAGTTTACTTAGATTTAAGTTTTTGCGGTGTACTTAGTTTATTATTTTTTACAAACTTGAAGAAGACCAGTAGAGAGATGTGTCACGCTCCTCATCTGTATGAGACTGTTTAGGAGAGAAGTCTGTGGTAAACAAGTTGCGCCGCCAGTTCAGAGGTAGCCTGGTGATGAGGTTAATCATTAGCCGAAAGGCAAACAGTGTGACGCTTAAGCTGTAGCCACAAACAAGCCTTTTGGGTTGTACCTTTAGAGCAAAACCGTCATTTCCTCCTTTTGTTCCAGACTCTGCGGCAGATCCATCCCTGACCATCCAGCCAATCACAGAAGAGCGAGCCTCTCGTACCCTGTACAGAGTAGAGCTGCTTCGCCAGGTCAGGGAACAAGTCCTCAGACATCCACTGCTGTTTGAACGTCTGTCCCTGTGCCAGATGAGCTCCGACTTACCCGTGTGGTGGGAGGCCGGAACTCACGACCGCGACCTGCTGATCGGCGCCGCAAAGCACGGCGTCAGTCGGACGGATTACCACATTCTGAGAGACCCCGACCTGTGCTTCATGGCAGCCCAACGCAACTACAGCCAGGTGAAAGCCGCACAGCAGCAGCAGCAACGCACAACAACCCCGCTCCTGCTCCCTCAGTACCAGGCTGCCGGACCGTTACCGACAGGCTCCCCGCTGCCCCCGCCCACCCAGAGAGACCCGGATCCCTGTGGGATTGTGCCTAAAGTGGAAGCAGCCTCAGAAGAAGAGGAGATTAAAGAAAGGCAGGGGGAGAGCTGGAGCCCCCCGCAGCCTCCAGCGACTCCGACAGGCCTGGAGGAGAAGCCCATTTCCGTGGCGAAGGACAGCGAGAGGCAGATGGTGGCAGCGCGCACCAAGCCGCTCACACCCAACTCCACAGAAAGGAAACCCAAGAAGGCGAGCAAAAGGGGCCGCAGGGAGGCCCGGCGAGGCGCCGAGTCCGATTCGGACGGTTCCTCCTCGAGCTCTTCGTCACGATCTTCTTCATCCTCTTCCTCATCTTCTTCCTCCTCCTCACATTCCGGGTCCAGCTCTTCCTCCTCCTCCTCATCTTGCTCCTCTGGCTCTTCGTCGTCATCGTCATCGTCCTCCTCCTCTTCTGATGACAGTGAAAGTGAGGGAGAGGAAGCAAAGAAGAAAGGTGAGTCGCACCGACTTTAAGGAAATAATTCTTCCTGGTTCTCAATTCAGTTTTTTAGTTGTTTCTGTTTTTTTTTACTTCCATTAGGGTTTCTACTCCTTCTAAAAACAGTCAAGCACTGTTTTTGGGAATAATTTAAGGTTTTTTGGTGTCTGGAAAATAAACCGTTTGAAAAACCTCCAGATTGTTCAGTCAAATTTGACAGCCACTTTAACTCCAGTAAAGCCCGTTACCTACTCGAGCATGTTTTGTCGGCTCACTTAAGCTGTACAATGGCTGCTGGAAAAAAACAAATGTTTTGTTGACTTACCATTCAGAAACCACACGACATTCCTGTTGGTTGTGCTGGAGGCTGTACTTTTGCTTTTCAAAGATGTATGTTTCTATAATTTTGTATCTGTTTGCAGGCATTTTCACCTGCAAGTGGATTTAAAGTAACAAGAGACCCTAAAACAGTTAATTCTGAAAGGAGCTCAGAATAGGCAGAACTGATCAAACGGAAATCCTAAATTCTAAGAATAATTTTGCGCAAGAAACTGAATGAACGTGTTTTGAATAGCCCATAAACCTACCCTAACCTGTTGAGTTGGATTTTTATTGTATTTTTTTTCCCATAGTGCCTGTAACAACAAGTGTTAAGGGTTTCGATGAGGACAGCGTGGCCTCCCTCAGCACCACACAGGACGAAATGCAAGACTCACACGTGTCTGAAAATGGAGTCACAAACAACTCCTCCCATCCTTTCCAGGGTGGAGGCTACATGCTGGCTGCGTCATACTGGCCCAAGGTAAATAACTCCTGTTTTCTTTGCAGTCTAGAGTTAACTACAGATGAAGGTTTGCATTTGAGGTAATGCTTAAGACACTGGTCACTTGCAGAGCTATTCAAGCATGGATGCTAGGGCTGGGTGATAAATCGATTTGATCGATTAATCAAATTTTTGGTGATTGGAAGAATTATAATAAGAAATGTAGAGCATTTTATGAAGAGTTACAGATAATAATTAATAGAAATACTTAATCTTTTAACATCAGCATGAAATTATCATCAGTAGCAGGACTTTGAAATGATCATTCAAACAATTGTCTATTTTGAAGATCTACATGAGCTGAGCTGCTCACACCAGATCCTGATAACTAAGCATTTCCCCCCATTAAAACAACTTTTTTCTTGTAATGTTATGATTTTTTTTTCAAGTCAAATTGTCAGTTTTCTGCAAATATTATTATTACATCCTTGTAATTAAACAAAAATTCACCTTGTACAGAAGCGATGATTGAAATAAGATGCTTTTTGAAAATATTTTCTGTCATTTGTAACTAGTTTTTTCAAAAAGAAAGCAAGTAAAAAGAAAAATAGATTCAAATTTGAGATTTTATTTTTAAGCCACATTGCCCATGTTGAATGAATACTAATTGTTGAGCTTATCAGATATTAGAGTTTCTAACTTTACTAAATGCTATCTCCCATTGCAGAGTTATTTTATTTTGATACTAATCTCTCATACTGCCTAACATAACTGCTTGGGTTTAGGTGCCACGGGTTGAGTTTTTTATTATTATTATTATTAATAATTTTGTATGTTGATTTGACTAGGACCGTGTGATAATCAACCGTCTGGACAGCATCTGCCAGGCTGTGCTCAAGGGCAAGTGGCCTGGCCACCGTCGGGTCTACGAGCCCGGCAGCACAGTCGCCTCCTTCTACACCACCAAACTCCTGGACAACGCCAACAGCCTGTGCGAGGACCCCTCTGCCTCTCCACAGGGGTCAAAGGTGACCAAGCATGTTGCAGAAAACAAGGAGTTCTCAGTAAAGCTCAATGATGTATGTTTGATTTCTCAATTCCTCGCTCCATCCCCCTCCCTCCGCTTCAGCCCTAACTGTAGGACCCCTGCCTCTTCTCTGCCATGACCGCTGTTAGCTGCCGCGTTCAGCATGTCTCTTCGCTCTCCGTCGGCCTGCTTTCCTTTGAGGATGATTAGCAGTTTGCACTGCCTGGCAGGAGGAGAGATTAATTTAATAACAGCCTTCCCCTCTTTTCCCACACACTCTATTTGAATTGGGCTCTCAGGCTGTGATTACACGAACACAAATCATTCAGTCATGAGCGTATGATAAGCTTCTGTTTGAAGCCTCTCTGCTCTGAAGGGGTCTTGCCTGTAATCTGACTGGAATGGGAACTTCTGCCGCTGGTGGTTTTGTCTAATATGCTTGTTGGCAACATGGCTATAACCTAAGCAGGAATCATATTTGCTTGTATTTCTTTTTCTGATGCCGCTTTTTGATAAAGACTCCAAAAACAGTGTGGTTTTTCATTTCATAGCTGCTTTTTACCTTTAAATTGGAACATTATATGCTGACAACAGCTATCTCTATGGCATGGCTTCTAAGCACAGTCCAGGCTACAAATAGACTTCACCCACTGCCCTGCTCAGCACTACCCACTGTGTGTTCATGTGTCCCACCACTACTAACAAACAACAACCTGAACAGTGTTTTCTGTAATTGTTTGATAAAATGTGTCTTTAAATTTTGATAGAGTAGATTTGAAACTTTTAAAAGCTAAGGAAAGAGGAATAAAATTGGATACAATTTGTTTTTTGGTGAATAAATCAAATAGTCAAAACGAGAACATCCTAATGTGATCTCTGATGAATTAAAGGTCATAGATGAACCTTCTAGGTATTTAATTTTCATTTTTATTCCATGAGTTTGCCTTTCCTCGAGTCGTCTCTCACGATCCTGTCTGTGTGTGTAGCAGGAAGGAGGTCTGAAGCTGACCTTCCAGAAGCAGGGCTTGCCTATAAAGAGGCCCCTAGAGTCTGAGGAGGGCCCCCAGGCCCAGCAACAGTATCTGGCCCGGCTTCATGAGCTGCAGAGCGCTTCGGACACAGGCCTGGCAGACATAACCAAACCTCAAAGCTCTTTCCAGACTGGTATGATGTTTTTTGTTTGTTTTGGGGGTTTTTTAAGTTGCAGGATAAGCTGCATATGTTCAGTGTTTGTGTTCTTCATCTGCCACTAGATGGCAGCATGTATGGAAGCTTTTTAGCACCAAAATCATGTTTTTGCTGTGCACTTATTCCTGTTAACAAATTGCTGTATTTAATTATATTAGTAGAAAGTTTGGTGGAAGGATAAAACACCAAACTTAAATAGCAGTTTTGTAATTTATAATAAAACTGAGGCAAAACTTTTGAAGCATCTAAAAATACCAATTTAATTTATTTCAATATGCACAATGACAAACATGGTGCCTTTCCTTCAGTAATTCCGGGTGTTAGTGGTCAGATGAGGTTGAACGGAGTAGTGGACGGCCAGCCAGTGGTTAAGAAGCGACGAGGGAGAAGGAAGAATGTAGAAGGAATGGAGCTGCTCTTCATGAACAGGAATAAATTATCTGCTACTCCTGACCCGGTAAAATTTCTTAATGTCTCTTGTTAATATTCTGCAAATTGAACTAAAAAAATCCTGCAAAGCACTCTGCATGAGGTAAACATTAAATAAAATCAGCATCATGTTCATATGTCTGTGAAGGTGGCTCCAGGATGGGGTGGAATCGGCCAGGTGGGCATCGCAGGAGCTGCTGCACAAATGAACTCCAGTCAGATCCCTGCAGACACAGACACCAGGATCCCCGTCATCAACCTGAAGGACGGCACCCGACTGGCGGGCGACGACGCTCCCATGAGAAAAGACCTAGACCAGTGGCTTAGGGAACACCCAGGCTTTGTCGCAGATACAGGAGCTTTTATCCCGGTTAGTACTGGTTATTTTTATAATTTTCATCCCTTTCTGGGGCACTGATTCACGTTAGAACGTACAGTTTACTAAAATGTTCTCAACAAGTTTGTTGTTGTTTTTGTTTCCAGGGGGTCAATAAGATGCAGATGCAGTTCCACTTCCAAGATGGCCGACCCAAGCAGAAGCGGCACCGCTGCAGGAACCCTAACAAGATCGACGTCAACAGTCTAACTGGCGAGGAAAGGGTCCAGATCATAAACAGGAGAAATGCTCGCAAGGTGAGTTTGTGTCTGGATTTTGTTTTTATCTTTTATTTAAAGTGTGCACAATTTTCTGTTTTTTTACAAATAAAACTTTAAAAGGTTAATACTTGTTGTATTTTCTTCTATATAGCTTCATCCATTACCCCATTAATTGAACAATCAGCTAACAAGTTCACCCCAACAGCATGATACTACCATCACCATGCTTCACTGTATAGTGTTGTATAGGGGAGCTAAATGCATATCAATCACTTTGCAGATTTTTAATAGCAAAACCTCTAAATGCGTAGTTTTTCTGTGTGTAAATATCTGCTTTGGCTGTTGTGCAGACTGGTTCACATGGCTTGTTTTCTCTTGTGTAGATCGGTGGAGCTTTTGCTCCTCCTCTGAAGGATCTGTGCAGGTTCCTCCAGGAAAATCCAGAGTATGGGGTCCCACCTGAATGGGCTGACGTGGTTAAACAGTCGGTGAGTCATCGCAGTTTTCTCACAATTTGCAATAAGTCCTGCATTCATTAGTGTTTTCAATTGTTTTAGAAAAGCATTAATTTAAACTAGAAAATTTCTGAAGAAATTTAAACGGGGCCTGCCAAAGTGTGCCCATCGGTTGGAACCCAACTTTCTGATCTAAAAATTAGCATCGATGCTAGAGTAAGCTACAATGTACTCAATAGCATGTGGAAAGTCACAAGCATGTTGAGTAGCATGGACTTTCTCCGTTCAGTATGTTAAAATTAGTGTACAAGCTAAAATTTGGTATTTAATCCTCTCTGAAAACTGTCATGTGTGAGTGAGACACAGAGGGGCAGACAGAATTCTTTCTATCTCCTTTTTGAGTGCAACTGACAGAAAACGGTGTCAGTTAGAATTTGTTTTGATTTGAATTTGGCTCGTTTTTCGCTACTTACTTCGCCATGGTTATTTGAAATGCCAACAAAAGTAATAGCACCCCTTATGGGATCGTGCCTCACATTCTGGAATATATATTGTGAGGGGACACGCAGCAATATGAGCTGCATTAATGGTGAAAGGAAGCGCCAGTTATCTTGAGGTGTAGAATAATAGGTCCCTTCCAGGCATTGGATAGGAGAGCGTTGACATGCCTTGCAAAGCATTGCCATTGCTCTGTAAATAAGCTACATTTACATTCACATCCATGGTTGTAAGAAACTGAGCTTGTTTAATTTTCCTTCTAAGCCTGTGTATCATTTGTGTTTAACTAGGGTTATCTCCCTGAGAGCATGTTTGACCGGATCCTGACTGGACCCATCGTTCCCGAGGAGGTGAGCCGACGAGGACGCCGACCGAAGAATCCCCTGGCCAAGGCAGCGGTGGCTGCTGCGGCTGCAGCGGCACCCAGCTCTGCACCCTCCGCCCTGGGTTTAAATTCCCTACTGGCTAACGGTCTCCTCTCTGGCATGGACCTCGGCAGTCTGCAGGCCTTCCAGCAAAACCTCCAAAGTTTACAGTCCCTGCAGCTCACTGCAGGCCTCATGGGACTGCCGCCAGACGCCAGCAACCTGGCCGCGAGCAATCTCGCCGCCATGTTTCCCATGATGCTTTCTGGTATGGCCGGATTGCCAAACCTGCTTGGCATGAGCAGCATGCTTGGAAAGCCTACTCAGGAAGCTGCGGGAGGTTCCGAAGAGAAGACGAAGGGAACCGACAGCAGCGGAACGTGTGAGCCGTCTAATGCCCCCTCTAACACTTCGGAAACCAAAGGAGAAAGGACAGAGGACGTAAACACGACTCCTTCCTCCACTTCCAGTTCTGCTTCCTCTGCCACTGTCACACCAAGTGCTTCAGCTGCCTCTGCAGCCACCAGTCACCCACTCTCTCTTAACCCCTTGTTACTCTCCAGTATGCTTTACCCAGGGATGCTTCTCACTCCAGGCCTTAACCTTCCTGTGTCTGCCACACAGTTGCAGAGCTCAAACAGTGACCCTTCAACCCTTCCATCTGCTGCTGCTGCTCCTCTTCCTTCTGCTCCTGCAGCCTCCCAGTCCTCCCTGACTGAAGCGGAGCAGCCATCAGGAAAGGAGGAAGAGGAGGAGGAAGAGGCGCCCGAGGAGGCTTTGGACGACGAGGAAGAGGATGACGAGGAATCTGCAGAACCGAGAGAAAACAGCGGCCCTGAAGGTTCAGCGAAAGCCGAGTCATCTTCGTCGGAGTCCGGGAGCTCTTCCTCATCCTCTGACGATTCGGACTCCAGTGACGAGGACTGAACCTACGAACAGAAAATGAAAAATTTATTTATGTATTGCCTAGAAATGTAGACATTTATTCACATATATATGGATTTTCCAGCACTTATGTTGCTATTTCTTTACGTGTAAATACAAGAACTAACTACGTTGTGTAAAAAAAGACTGTAAAAACCTTAAAAAAAAAAACTGACTTAAAGGAGCCAGAAAAAAATGTCCATGTCTGTTCACAAGGTACAGTCTTGTATTGAGACTTTTTGCATGTCAGACTTTGGTAGACTTTCTGAACTCTGTGAACTTGTACCACCTGATTATGTACAATTGCAACAGAAGAAAAGGCATTATTGTAATTATGTCAGGATTAATTTTATTAAAAAAAAAAAGATGAAACTACATCAACTTGCTCATTGAGCAGTACTATTAATATATTTTGATTGTTTGGGGATGGGGGGTTGACACTTTTCAAACACTTTGGTTTCACTTGTAAAATAGCCAGTACATTTGCAGGTTTGTTGACACTTTGGCTTTGCAGATGGATGTTGGATAATGTCAGCAATAACCTGGGCAGCTAATGAATGTCACTGAAGCTGTAGATTCTCTCATCTGCCATGTTTCCACCCCCAGTTCACAACTCATTCATCCTATCCCTTCCCTTCTTTTTTCTTATTCAGGTTAGACACAGGATTACATATTGAGTGTGAAATGTTGAATGTTCACAATCAGACATAATTTGACAGTAGAACATTTATTTGCCTACTCCCTAGGAGTGACACATTTTAGTTTGTAGTTCCTTAAATAAGGCGCAAATATTCTCTTGTGTAACTGTTAGTTGACATGGTCAGCTATTGACAGAAATTCAGTTTCTACTGTGTGCCAAAAAACTGCCCTTTTACCCTCAGATGTCCTGAAAGTGTTGTGGATATTATTCCTTAGGTCCCATTATTTTTGACTGCATCTTTACCTCAGCTTTGCTAAAAGAGTTGACTTCACTGTGCAGATGTACATATGCATGTCTCTCTGTTTCTCCTGGACTGTGTGTGAATGTGTGTCAGAAGCCAAGTTTCCCCATCTCCTCTGTGACTACGTTATGCCGTTTCTCCCTCCACGGCTCGGTAACTCCTGCTTCCAGAACTTTTCCAGTCTGAATGTTTTTGTGTTTATGGAGCTTCACTGGTTTTTGACTTGTGAACACCGCTTTACAAGTGTTCTTTTATCTTCAAACATGCCTCTTCAGGACTCTGAAGGAAGTTTAAAGTGTTGCATGACAGCCTGGGGTGTTAAAAATACAAGTGCCACAAGCACAACATGGATCAATCCTGTTTAAGACTGTATTGATTGTTCATTATAGCTGAGTATTAAAGTTAGCGTTGGGTGGGTTTGCTTCAGGAAGGGCTTGATCATTTCAATTTGCGTTGCTGGGAGTCTGCAGCTTTGTCTCATTTTTATCATTCACGAATCTGTTTTGCTGACAAACTGAGCTTCAGCTAGATGTAGAAGTGCCCTTATCCTGCACCTCATCCTCTCATAGCGCCGCTCACTCACCATGCTTGTGTGTTTCCTTCAGCTTTCCCCGCGCACATTCATTTTAGAGCTGTAACCAGGTTACACATAAACACTGGACTACACTCGAGCCGAAGTACCTTTTTGTAATCTTCTCTGGCACAACAGTGCTTGCTCTAGGACTGCTGTTACACCGTTGACTGTTAGATATTTCCAAGGAGAAGGGCCCCCTGGATAAACTGTTGAATTCCTAAGTATCTGTAGCACCTCTCTTTCTCTCTCTCTCCAGTGGGCTTACTGATGATGACAAAAAAAATAAATTTGCGAGGTCTGAACACAAAGACTGAAGACACGTCTGTTTTCTAATGTTGCTTTAAAGTGGTTTTCTTGTATGCCTGCTCTATATAGACCTCATCATGGTTTGCTTTCAATGCAATTTGCATTTTTTAATGATTACTAACAGTATGGTATTTTTCTATGTCTGAGCAAAACATACCACTGTCATTTTGTATATCTACACCTCTGCTCTGTTTTAACTGGTAGTGCCCTTATGCAAACACCCAGCCACTGCTCCGTCTGCTGTAAGCCACTGATCGAATGATTGTCGCCCCTCAGCGACGCCTCGGTGAATTGATTTGTGTGCTAGGGCTTGCAACAACAGAAGTGGGAACCCAAAAGGACTCAAATTGGAAGTGTTTGAGTTCATAATGTGGCTTGACGCAAGTAAACAGAGACCAATATGCAAGGGGAGTGACAAAACACTACTGCTGTAAAAGGAGGACACGATGAGCAAACGTGGGTTTTGTATTTTTGGCTCAAGCTTGAGACCGTAAAATGTCACCTTGGTCAGTTTGTCTTTATTTTTCTCATTGGAAAGTTGTAATTCTTGCAAGATGTGGTCTGTGTAGTCAAAATAATTATTGTAGTGCAGGAAAATACGTCTTAAAGTAATTTGTAATTTATTGGATTACTTTCTATGAAGTTCTATAGAGGAAATTGAGGTTTAATTATTTTTATTAAACATATTCTTCTGACTATTCATCCCATGTGCCTGTGCTTTTTGCTTTGCCTGATGGCCTTTTATTAATGTTTTCAGTTCTTATAGGATTGTATGGATTTCCAATTGTCTAAAATCATTTCCTTCTTCCAAAGTCTCTTCTTGAAGTAAGTTTAAAAAAAGCCTAAATCACAGCCATTTATAGTAACCCCAAGGCTTATTTTATATTTCTATTTTTTCTTTATTTTAATGCAAACATGAATGAGCATATTTTTTCACCCAAAATTAGTTGTATATCTTGCTGTTTATTTTTCTAATGCATTTCCACAATCATTAATGATCATAGTGGTAACTTTGTGATGCTTATTCCCTCCATTTAAACAGATCTCTTCAGTTAATAAATAGCAGCAGGAATTATGTGTAATAACTGCTGTTCATTTAAATACTCCATTCCCTTAAGTGGCATTTATATTGAGATCCATCCAGTAATATGTGCAAGTCAGATTTGTTCCAAATGTTTCATGTTGAGCCATGAGAGCCATTGTTATAGTTTTATATTTTTTGTAAAAAAAAAAATGTTTCTACATACCAAACAGTTTACTAGATGCTATAGTTAATTTTTTAAATCTTGGCCCTCTAGTTGAGGTTGTTTACCTCTGTCATGAAGTCAGTATTTCTGTCTCATTCCTCATACCCGTTTTATTAAAATGTAGAAAATCATTGACACGACTCCAGATGAATCAAACAAAACTCACACAACACAGTTGTTTGCTTATTTTATGATTTTATTGCACCAAATGTCCCAGGAGTTGCTTTAACTCCCATCCAATGGGAAGTTTTAAATGTTCTCCTTTTAAAAGGGGGCAGGACATTCCGCTAAGTACCCGGATGTGTTCTTGTCTCACGTGCGCCTCCCTGATTTTTTTCCCGCGCTTGCAGTTCATTTCCGCAGTCAGCTGACAGGAAGGCGTTGTTGTGTGCTAAAGTAATCCGGTAAGTCTTTAAGAAAACCTTAAATTGTTTGCTGCATGATTATATTTGTTTATTATCAAGTATAAGAACTTGTTGTAGTTGTATAACAGTGTATGACACGTAGAGTCATTATTATCCAGTCACAACTGAAGGGTAGCCGGTATTAACCAGTTAAAGGTCCAGGACTTTAAATGGGAAAAGAAAACTAAACCGCTTGCCTTCTTTTAGAAAGTTAAAAAATAAAAAAAGACTGCGGTGACTCTTTCTGTTATAACGCCGACATCTCCGGGGGACCAGCTCCTCTTTTGTGTTGTTGCATCACCCGAGAAGCTTCTGTGAATGGCAGGAAATTTGAATTAGTTTAACTAAAACTTAGCCATATATCAGAGTTATAGGTTAACAGTTGGAATTTAAAGATAGGCGTGTAGCTACGTAGCATAAGTCTTTGCGTATACGCATTGAAGGAAGAGGAAAGTTAGGAGAGACAATTTAATATATCGTCATTTGCCTTTAATCGGTTGTTGCACCAATAGGGCGATAGGGGGTGCTATAGCTCCCCGAGGAAAATGGAATATTTTTTTTTTCAATTTGATTTAATATTTTATAAATTCTGATTATGTTTACATTTAACCTAAAAGCAATATAGTCAATCATTATCTCATTTCGCATCTTTTGGACAAGTATTTCTTTGAGCTAGTGAGGAAATAAATATTTTTCTTTTTTTTTTCATTGCCAAAATTTTAGAAAATTATAAAATGGCACAATGTATTTCGCATTTTGGTTCCTGCTAATTCGATATAGTGAAATGTACGTAAATAAAACAAATTGTGGCGGTAGATGAATAATTTTATTTTCATTGAAAATGCACTGAACTTTTTATAAAATCCATTTTCAATGACAATGTTGATAAATGCAAAATTTTCTTTCTCTGGTCACACTGGCCTGGCTTTGAAAAGTCTAAATCTACAAACAACAAACATAAATGGATGAGATCAGATAGAAATACTAATCTACATTTACAGTGTGTTGATGGAGAAAGATAACATAACATTAGGACTGAAGAGCCAAAGTAAACTTTGTTGAGCATATTTGACTAAGGTCTTTCCAGTGCCCAGCCCAGATAGACCTACAGAACACTGTCATGTATTAGTGGATATTTAAAACTTTAGTTTTTGTTGAAGTGTGGGGGATTTCAGAAGGAGAGAAAAATGCTAATGTCTTTTTTTTTTTTGGAATAAGCAATCATCTAAACAATGAAACCAGCATTTTAAAAGTTAAAAATGTGAAAATAATTGCATTTTTATTATTTTTAGAAGGGTTGGACGTTGTTTAAGTGACATATTAAAAAAGCGAAAACATAATGATTGATGAGGATTTTTTTGTGTGTGTACCTTTTTAACTTCAAATGTGTTTAAAAGGTGTAAAAAAATACATCACTTGAATAATTTTGAAGGAAAAAATGTATGGCACAAGCATTACTGAATAAATAAATAAATAATGTAGAAATATATATATATATTTAAAAAAGTGCGTAGTGCTCACCAAGGAGGGCGTCCAACTATTTCTCTAAGCTTCAAGCTTTATATACAAGCAGGGTGTGACTCTGTGGTCTCCTAAACTTTTTGTGACAATATTAAATCATGCTGTTAATTTGTTTGTAGTCTTACCAATGTGTGTTTATTGGATATCTTAAATTCTCAACCACTACACTATTTTTCCCTTTTATGTGTCATAGTCCTTAGAAATTAAAAAAAAATAAATAAATCTGGACTGACAGATAGACCATAAAATAAAACTTCAAATAAAATCAGAAATCGGCATTGGCCTGGTAAAACCCAGTCTATGCATCACCAATATTTATACATGTGATTTTTTTCTCTGTTCCTGAGAGTTCTTGATCTTATTTTTCATCAGTTAGTTGCGCCCTCCTGCTTTGGCCGCCGTCAGTGAAGAGTTCACCATGGCAACCGCTCCTGGACCTGACGTAGAAAAGCAGAGGCCTGGCCCCAGTGACCGTCTGATCACTCTGTTCAGGTTAGCGCTGCAACAGAACAGCTCCTCGCTCCTGTGGCAACGACTTATATAAGCTACAGTGTTTGCATTCTTTGCTTAAGACAACAGTTTTTTAACAAATAAGATACACGTTTTTTGTGAAAGCCACTGAATCTACGAAAATGTTTACTTACAGACTATTTTTATTCACATTTACAAACAATTTCTGACACATATTTTTTCCTTTTCATTGACATCAGGACCTGCTCCAGAGATCCCACAGAGGAAATAAAAATTAGACTGAAAGACATGCTGCAAGAGTTTCTGCAGCACTGCAGGGATGATAAACATGACGACGCAAAACGAGGTAAAAGTCCCAATTACTCCATTACTGGTTTACAGAACATTTTAATAACAAAAAGCTTCCATTTAAATGGTCTGGTGTTTTCAGAGCTGGAGGAAAAGTGCTTCTCAGGTGCCACATCAAGCTACTACACCATCTTAGAAAATCTTCCTGGCATTCAGGTGAGATTAAAGTCTGTCATCTCTGTGAGTATGCTGCCCTCATGTGGCCACACTAAGAACTGCATTTGCATGCAGTTTCCTTATGGACAGCCACAGTGCTGGAGTTGGAGGTCCCTTTGATAGATAGTGTGTACCAGTGGTCACCAACCCTGGTCCTCTGGCCCCACTGTGCTGTATATTTTAGATGTTAATTACCCATTCATTTAAACCAGGTGTGCAGCAGCAGGGAAACACCTAAAACATGCAGGACCTCCAGTGTGTACTACTAATTTTGAATCCAAATTTTTCTTTTGTTTGTTCTTCTCACATCTTTGGTTTGATGTGATGTAATAGTCATTTTGCTTTGATACCACAGATGCAGAACGTCTTGGAGGATGACCTTTGGCACCGCTGTCTGGTAACCTGTTGCTTGCAGGTCGCCCTGAAAAAAACCTTTCGAGTCAGTGACGTCACTTTGCTCCTCAAAGTTTTCAAACTGGATTCCTACCTTTTCTTAGAGGTTTGTCGCACAAAACTCCGAAGACCTGCTATAAAATCTGAGTTACCTGCTTCAGCTTTTTTTGTGCTGTGGTTTCACAGGTACATAACCAGTTCCTATTAAGGTTCGCGAAGGAAAAATTCACAGACTTGATCAGACGCTTTAAGCCAATTGGAACAAGTGTTTTAGAGAGCTCCGTTTGGGCCAGCCACTCTCGCCTGTGGGAGAAAATCAAAGACAATGAAGGATTTCCACCTTTCAAACACCAGGTCTGCCATTGCAAAAACAAAACATTCACCTGTAAATTACTTTTGTCTGTTTAGTTTTTATTGAAAGGACTTCAGTATCGCTTTACCCCAACTGTTTTCTAACGCCACACACAGCTGACTTCCCCAACAAATGTCAAAGGTCAGCCGGAATCTAACCCACAAGAAGGTACAAAGAGTGATAAAGCTTCCTTTTGCTTAAGTTTGTTGAAAAAGGCTTAAAATACAACAAGCTGTGTGCTTATCAGCAGATGTAATATTGGAAGCAGAGTCGTCCAGGACCTCAGAGCACCAGCATTGCTCCCCAGCTGTAAGGAGACCCAAGGGGCAACCTTTCCTTCACCGGTTTGCCAGGATGGTGAGTTCTTACTCCCAGAACTTTCCACTGTTAAAATATTTGTTTTGTGCAGCTGTGCTTTGTCCTGTGATCAGGTTTACAGCGAGATGGCAGAGCGTCTGAGGGAAATGTGTTTCAAACTACAAGTCTCTGATGAGTTGAGATCAAAGATGTGGACCTGTTTGGAGAGTTCCCTGGCCCAGCACACTTCCCTCATGAAAGACCGTCACCTGGACCACCCGCTCATTAGTGCCATCTACATCATAGCAACGGTGGGCTTTGATTTGTTAAGCCCTCCCATGTCAGTTTCCATGTTTTTGTTTTTTACTTTTCTATATTGTTTTTTCACTGCAGACGTTTTTTTCTTTTGATTTTGTTCTCTCAGCTCAGTTTCATCTGATTGTTTTTGAAGACAAAATGTATGTTAGGCTACAATATGTCAAGATTTCAAAAACTACTAATTGAGAATCACTGTTTTTATGCAAAAATAGACATCACACCAGAAAAAGAACATGACTATAAAAATCCTGCCAGAAAAGGCAACAAAATTTTGGAGAAGGATTTTAAACTGTCTTTCTTACGTTGTCCGTTATGCAGAAGGTTGTTTACCTGAAACAAGCAAAAGAGTTGCTTTTTATTCTCTCCGATACAAGGACTTGGTTAAAATCATTGGGTTAAAAATTAAGGAAAGTTTGCTTATGGTAATAACAAATTTAAAAAAGATCTGAACCACTATAAAGCAAAATCTAGAGAGTGTGTTTACAGTTGTAATAACAAATTCAGAAAGTATGAGGGTACAAAAAATCATCCTGAGTGATGTGAAAATATGTTGTTTATGAAATCACTAATTCAGTTTCTAGCTTTTCTTGTTGTTTGCTTTTGCAGGCTACCAAGAACAATCTAACGTTTGAGGAGATAGTAGAGCGCTACAAGACTGAGCCATATAACAATGGAAGTGTAAGTGCCATTTCTGTGACTTAACGTAATGATAAATACAGTTAAATGATCCAAGAGTTTTTCACCACCTTTACCGTCACTGGCTCAGTATCTTTAATCATTATTTGATTTGAACATGTATTGATTGAGAATAATATGACTTCCATTATTTTATTATATTTTCATGAAAAGGAAACTATATTTAGAGCATGGTTTAATTGAAAGAGGGAAATCTTGTAAGCAAAAAGAAAAGGTGTCAGAAACTAGTGAAGCAACATGTGGAGGAGGGACAGTTCAAAGAACATCAGTTGAAATGGCTCAATTTTTACTTTCATTGCAAAGGTTGTGAATACTCACATAAATGTGTTTTCTATTTTTCATACATTTACAAATAGTATTTGCATGTAGGCCTGTCGCGATAAAGATTAAATCAATTAATCGCACGATAAATTAAACCTATCGACCTCATTTTAATTATCGGCTTTATCGTCTCTTCCTGCCGTTTTGTTCTTTCTGTTGATGACATTGAATAAAAAAAGGCTCAACTCCGGTGCTCTTCACTGACCCTCCCTTCCTGATTTCCTTAGTGTAATGTCCAGCACACACTACACGAGTTGTCGGCCGATTGTCGGCCCATTTTCAAGACATGAGAGACCACACATTAGCCGACAGAAATCCTAGGTATAACGGTTCAATCGGGTTCGATTGTGCAGTGTGGAGTCCAGACACATGGCACAAAGTAATGGCTACAAGTCCAGTTAACAAATTTTAAAACAAGGCATTAATCAATGCTTTACTAGAATCTACCTGTGATGCATGTGGCTAGAGTCAGCATAAAGTTCTGACTGAATGAAAATCATTATAACCTATTTATGTCACGTTAACGAAGAACAGCTGAAAAGTTACCGGGTTTATCAACTGCGGTAGCAATTTGGCTCCAACTCCTCTCTCTGTCATTTCTATATTCTTTGCACGAAATGTTAAATAAATATTATTGTTGTTTCCACATATCATCTCCAATGTCTGCTGGATTTTAGGTTGCGCCTGTCAGCTGTTTCGGATTCCCCTCCGTAATTTCCCCTCAGAAAGCACGGAGGAGAATCCGTGCTTTCTGATTGGCTACTTGTCACATTCAGCGTTAAGCTCCCAGTCAGGGAAAAACCCCTGATTTAGATCTGAGAGGCCACAAAAGGTTAGAAATCACCAGCGGCAATCTTAGATCGGCCAACGATCTAAGATTGTCATACGGAGAAAATAGGGGCAAAAAATTGTGTAGTGTGAACTACTGTGTCAGGATGTGCCCATCTTCTCTATTTAAATCTAGTGATTACTGAAGGGCAATATAGTATACAGACTTCATAATCTGCACTCTTTTGGTTGAATGCCGTATTTGTTTCCACTTTGGCTTCATGTTGTTTAGTTTTTATTAAAGTACGTTTTTTGTTAATGGAGACTGAGAATCCATTTTATTTTTGTTTTTGGTTGTTTTGTTTATTTAGTTTATCAGTTCCCGTGTTATGTGTTGTTTAGAAAATAAAATGTATGTATGTTTGGCAGGAAATAGCATGCATTATTACGTCATTTCCATTAAATCAGTGTCAAAAGGTCTTGAAACAATATTATCGTTTATCACAATAATTTTTATAGACAATCGTTCAGCAAAATTTGTTATTGTGAAAAGCCTATTTGCATGTAGACTTTTGGGAAAGAGTTTCATTTAATAATTTATACAATTATACAAATACAATTTGGAGCAAGGCTGTAACTTGAAATGTGAAAAAGTGAAGCGATCTGAATACTTTTGGATGCATGGCATCGTCTTTATTATGCATATCTAATGTCATTTCTGCCATGTTCTGAAGCCTCAGATGTTGCTGAATGTCAACTGAATGTTTTCACCCTCAGGTTTCCAAGGAGATGCTGAACTCAGAGTCACCTGTGGAAAATCTTCCCAAAGAGACGATGGGTATGATTTCTGTCTGATTGGGTGTTCACCAGAGATTAAATATAATTTTTTATAGAAGTATTAACTCACCTAATAATATTTTGTTTCTGTTTCAGCCGTTAGCAAGGCTGCTATAAAGCTGTTGCATAATAACAAAAACAAAACTGTTGCAGTTTAAATGATCACAGAACTATCATAGAAATGTAACTTTATATTTTAGTTTTCCTCTTTGCACACATATCTGACACTAACATAATAATTTACTGTTACCACATTTCTGTGTCTGTCTATCCTTCAAGTATTCATACCCATTTTCAAACAAAAATGTCAGAAATGGATGTGTAGCTTTGAATTTCTTCATGCATGTATCCTCACTAAATACTAAATAAGTTACTAATTGAATCTCTTGCTGTAACTAAAGTCTTGTGGAAGCCTCAGATGTTTGTTTGACACTTGATTTTTTTTTTATTACATTGTTGCTGACAGATCTTGGATCCCACAGAGCTGCTTTTCCCACACCAGAAGAAAACTCAGCGGAGGACAAGAGAGGCAGCCTCATCAATTTCTACCACCTCTACAGCATAAAAATGCAGCCGTTTGCAGAGAAGTTTGCCCAAACTTATGGGGTATGTTTAGTTGTTTTCAGAAGTCATTTTGATCAACCTTAACAAGAAACCAAATCAAAACAATAATGCAAAGAAACAGTGTAAAATATCATATTAACCACTAATATTTGTTTTCTTCTGCAGGGAGAGACTCCTCCCATATCTCCATTGCCGCCACCGCAGTCGAGAGAAAGTTATCACCCATCAAAGAGTGTTAACTTAACCGTCTCACCGTTAAACAGACAAGAAGTCCTTCGACATACTCCCAAACACACCTATAACATTGGCAAAAGTAACAGAAAGGTCACTTTTATTGATCTTTACTTCACTGGACATACATTTTAATCTTTTTATCCGCTTTATATCGGGTCACATTGCAAAATTGTAATGAAATTCCTATTTCTTTACACAGGACCTGAGTAAAATCTCTGACATTGTAACCAGAAAACGTGAGCTGACGTTTAAAACAGAGGAAGAAGATGGGCCTTCATCCAAGCAAAGTTGCTTGGAAACTCCGTCAGGTCTGCAGAATCGACTGATGAATCTGCAAAGAGATCGGTCACTGGCACAGAACCAGAACAACCAGAACCACCCTGACAGTTCAGCCTGTAACACGCAATAAGTGAAGTTTACTTAAAAAATGTATGCAAACTCCTTGCCTCAAAAACATCAAGTTTCCAATACTTAAAAATGTTAGTATGTGCAAGTTGTACATCTTAAGTTTTCACAACTCAACTAATTTGATGATCTTGAGTGAGTTGTGTTGACATGAATGTACACATAGCTCACTGTAAAACCTAATTAGCGATTTCTACTTAAATATATGTCCAGAATTAACTGATTAACATTAACTTGTGCAGTTTTAGTGAGCATAATAAATCTACGTTGTGATTATTTAAACGATTCATTTTTTTAAAAAGAGGAAAGAAAAGAAAGAAAACTACTTATTGAAACAGTTCCTGCATTAAATCTATTACAGTGAACTTACATTTGATAAAAATAAATGAAGACGAGACCAACAAACAGCGACTGGTAGAATATTTCCCTTTGAAGCAGTGCATATTTTTGTAAATCTTTTTCAGAAAAATCTGCTTTTTAAGCCAAACGCATGGTAAACTATTTCACAAAGCAATGTGTTGCAATTGTACTTAGAATTTGTAGAAGTCAGCCAGTGTCAAATATTTTCTTTTGGAAGTTTTTGCAACTTCCATGATATTTTCAGCATTAGTAACTTTGATGCGTTTAATTTATTTAATATTATCCAGCAAGAGAACACTTTCTGTTCAAAGCTGACGTGTTCAAACCGGCTGGGGAATGGGTCTGGGTAAAGGTTCGTGGTTTGACAACAGGGTTAGTGCTTTGGTGGGATGTTTCCAGTCTGCAGTATTCCAAGGAAGGAACAGTTCTTACTGGCCTGATACTTATCTACTATAAAAAAATAACATGGTGTACTTGAGCAGTAAAACAGGACCATGGAGTAATCAAAGACTATAGCGTAGTCTGAGGAGTCACATTTTCATTTACAGCACATGGATGGCTTTGATCTTCTTTCACCTTGTTCTGCTGCATCCTGCAGTCCATGAACAGACTTAACTCTGACCTACAGAGGCATATCCCTGCTGTCTTCTTTTAGCAGGACAATACAACAAAACAAACATTGTTAAAGAACTCCCCAGATCTCCATCTAATTCATGCATGAGGAATGTTGCCCATTTTTCTCTATGGTAGCAATATTTCGCATCAGGTCATAACTAACAATCTGAAGCGTTATCTTTACAGCACTATTTTTAACTTTCATACTTGTGCCTTTGTACTGTGCTGAATGTTTAATTGTTATTGCTTTTTTGCTTTGTGTTCACTCCATTGTTTATTCACATGCAATCACAGTGATAGCGCAATGTTTATTATTATTTATATTTGCCATGATGACCAGCTGCAAAAAAGAGAGTTTTGTTTTTCTATGTCCAGGAATTCCAGTATTTATTTAAATGGTTGCATAGTGAGCCGTATTAAAGTATTAAGATCAAATGGTTTATGGGCTGAATTTATATCTTGCCTCTCAAGTCGATCTGACCCCTCAAAGAACTGTACGCATTACAGTCCAAATATCATAACTAATCTCAAGGAACATCAGCCAAGAAGTGTCAGAGTAACTGTATTGAAACAAGTAGTGGTCAGCTTGTTGATTTCCCATTGTAGCTGTTTTGTTTTGTTTGGAGAAAAAGCTCCTTGTAAGTTTATCTGCTGATTATCTTCAGTTTAATTTTATCTGGGAACTGAAGTTGGAGCAAACAGCATTTGTCGCAGCTCTGTGCAGCAGCAGATGTGCACTTTCCATATATGTTGAAGATGTATGTAACAAAATATGCCTTATTTTAGTAAAAATATGTATATCAAACCAAATATTAAATTAAAGATACTTTAAACAAAATTGATTTGTGTTGTAAATCTTTTCCAACATTTCAGTATTTAAATACTAGAGATTGCCACAATAATGAGAGATTTTTTTCTGTTTCAATGGGTTTTATTGTTAATTCTTAACAATAAAACCCATTTCATGAGCTCTAGACATCACATCATGGAAAAATTATAAATTTTAAGAATTATGTTACAGCAAACTATTCCAAGAATTTGTGGAAGGACATTCAAAAAACTTGACCCATCTTATTCAGTTTTACAGGCAGAAAGTCAGTAACCAAGGCTGTGACTGCAAGGGTTTATCAGTAGTCATTGTTTGGCAAGCTTTATTGTTAATTCTTAACCAACATTGCTAAGGAGGTGATTATAAAACAGCTGTATAATCCTGCAGACAAAGGCATGTAAAATAAAGCTAAGACACGGTTAAGTTACCAAACACAACAACTCTCCAAGACACTTTGGAGAACAAAACCACCTGAGCCTACAACACCCAGAGATTTAAAGGTGATGGCCTTTATTTTGAAGCTTCAGTGATCTCATCAGCTAAACAGATCTGTGTGCTCACTGGGTATCAGTCCATCGGGTTGAAATACAAGCAAAGACACAGCAGTGGTGGATCTCTGAAATGCTAAAGGAGAAACCGAACACTAACATCTGGAAAAAAAAGCAGAAGAAAAGACAGAGCTTTAACTAGATATCCCCGTCTTAATCATCTTGCAAGTTAAACTTATTTTGAATTTCTATCAGATTCTCAGATCTACTTACTAGCACAATATATGTCTTTTTATTCCCCTTTTAGACGGATATAGTGCTACATAAAGCAAACGATTTATGGCCATTGCATAGGGGTCACTTTGATGGGGTCACCTCTGTAACTAGAAAGCCACGTCTCTGAAGCTGCTTGACTTGACAAATGGGTTGCATGGTGACTGAGATGGAGTCTGTGGTGATGGTGTGTACAGATTGGCCTGTCTGAGGGTGAAGGAAGCCCTGTCAGCAAGAGGCTGCACTACTGTCCATCAACCCCTGTGTCATCAGGATCAGCTCTGCGAGGCATTAACATTATCAAAAATATTAGCATTTAACTGCCCCCCACTAGTGAATTAGCATTAGCTTTGTCCCTATAATAACCATTCTACGTTTTTTTTTTATTTTTTTTATTAACTATGTTTAGCACACTGAATGGAGGAAGTCAACGTAAGACAACATGCTAGTGACCCCACATGCCACAGACAGCATTTAGGCTAACATTAGCATTTTGGCTAATTTTAGCTTGTACACTAATTTTTTTAACATACTGAATGGAATAAGTCCATGTTACTCAACATACTTGTGACTCTCCACATGTTACTGAGCACACTGTAGCTTACTCTAGCACTGATGCTAACTCTTAGCATCAGAACGTTGTGTTCCAATTGACGGGCACACTTTGGCAGCCCTCCTTAAATTTCTTCAGAAATGTTCTGGTTTGCCTCTGTGATGCATGCTCTTCTTGTTTTGGTTCATATTTCTTCCTGATCCTTTCTGCTGTGTTCCTTGATCCTCCAGATGCTGTTTATTCACCAGAGTTCAAACCTATGCAGCCTGCAAAGCACTCAGGTGGTGGACAAATATTGTATTGTTTTTGAAAATGATTTGTTGCAATAGATTTTATTCGAATGTGTATTAATATGAACGGGGCTGAATACAATTGCATACCAAACATTTCAGATTTTTTGTTTGTGAAGAAAAAATATTCCTTTCTATTCCTTTTAATTTCCAGTGATGTCCTACGTTTGTTGGTCTATGACGTGTACACCAATTAAGATCAATTGAAATTTGTGAATATAACATAAACAAATTGCAGAAGAGTGTTTTGCAAGGCCCAGTTTATCCTGAGTTGCTGATTTTCAGCCTTAGATATTTTCATGCTCTGCATCTTCTGTCTTTGTTTTCCCAGCCATTCATGAGTTCATTCTTTCCTCCCCCACAGTTCTCCTTATGCACACCTCTGGTCAGGACCGATAGTTACAAAACATTCTTTCAAACATTTCCAAATGTGCTGCAGGCTAAAGCAGCAACCCTTTAAGATAGTCAGCTTATGTCTCAGCTCTGGGAATCCTTCCAGCTCTCAACCATACAGCTCGCTTTGCATATCAGACTTCTGGTGTCTGTTGCTTGGACAGTCAGAAACCGTGGAAACCTTACACAGCAAATGAACGTCTGCCAAGATGCGGGTTAAATCGATTCTCTGACATTTTGCTGTTCCTGCCACCAGGGGGCAGGAAGCCCCAGTTGGACGGTTCCTAAAGTCGCCACCAGGGAGCAGAAGTGATCTTCCCACAGAGCGCTGCGAAATCCGAGACTGGCTCCATTTGCTGAAGACATTTAATCTGAAATATAGGTTGTAAGTTTATTACCAGCGAGTGAATGGAGCTGGAATGGAATAGCCATTTTACAAAGCCATATCAAAAAAACCCATCTCTGAGGCAGCGGGAAATTACATGAAAATATTACCATTATACAAATGGAAACTGTGATTGAATAATGTGCTGGAGAAGATAAATGAAAAGCACTTTGTTGGAAAACGTGCTGCTAAATAGGTTTTTAATTTCAGTGGTGGGATAAAAGAAGCAGAGTTTTTACCCCATTTCACTGCCAATTGATTAGTGGTTCCACACCTGCAGGTAGAAAGGGGCCTTATCGTCTCATTATCAGTTAATTAATATGCATGCACACATGCCAATTATCTTTCCTCTGCCATTTAGCAGAAATAAGACATTGATGTTTTAATGGTGCTGGAATGGATAAGTCTTCTGTTGCTTTGAAGACAAGGCAGGCGCATTGACTGACATAGCTGAGAAATGTTGAGAGACAATTGAATTAAAAGCAACCTGATATAACCTTGATAATTATATTAATACTTCTCAGCAGCTGAGGTATTTTATTCTGTTTTGCAGGTGCTTTAAAGCTCTGATCCACCAGAGTTCTTCATTAACGCTCTTGTGAAAGATATAAAAAGGGCAAAGCAATTGGTGGAGTGAATGTGCCTGTATATGAATATATATCCCTTAATGAGAAGCCATTATGGAAACATTTTATTTGAAGGACAAGCAGAATCACATTTTTCCACTGTTCCATGACTATTAAAGGAGCCAAGGCCACAGCAAGTGAAGCAAACCCAAGATGAAAGTTACATTAATCATTATTCAGTTCGCCGTGCTGTGTCCACTGAATTTATGTCCATGAGTCAAAGGACAGTGTTATGTGCCAGTGAAATAGGCAATATTATGGAAGGAAGCTCTATTGACATTTTTCATTTCTGCATAAATGTGGCTGGTTGCACTGAGCCCAAGGCTGTAGGGTATAACACACACACACACACACGCGCGCGCGCACACGCACACATGCTACATATAAATACACAGCTGTGCAGAAGTATTGAGTCATCCTTATTTACTCATGGTTTGATTCCAAAAAACTGGATTTTGTTGTGAAACCTCAGACATTGACCAAACAGGCTTTTTGAAATATGAGGCATGATTGAAGCAGGAGTTTCTTTTTCTATTGACTACAACACTCACAAGAGAAAACAATTTATTTATAAAATTATCTGTTGGTGTTTCACTCAACAGATAATTAACAGATGTTCCAAAACTTTGTTTTTCTATTATTAAACTCTACAAATGTGTATCAAAATAATAAATACAAAACATTTAGTTTAGGTTTTCTGTGAAGGTATTATTAGTAACAGTGTTGGGTCTCGTCATAAAAATAAATCATTTCAACATAAGCTTTTTGAAGAAGTAAATGAATCCTAAATGTGTGAGAGTTTAACAGCTAGTTAGAGTTAGATCATCTGTTTTGACTTTATCAATCCACCAAATTCACTTCAAATTAAACTTTCAGTTTTCCCTAACCCCATCAAGAACTTTCAGATTTAGGTATCAGACATTCGACAGGTTTGTTTGTTCATGTGCTTTCCAGAATCTCATTTGAAATGTATTCTAGTAGACACATGATTAGCTGGTGAAGTGGACTGATAGAGTTTATGTCTTTTACCACCTCAAATATGAATTTAGTTTTCTATCAAACTCATAGTAATGTGACATTTTGCGTCTTGTAAATACATTTGCATGAATTCCATGACCTTACTCACATTACCTAGAGTTAGCAAAAGGCTATTTCATGTCTCTGATGTTACAGACACAATAAAAATAAATCAGAAAGAATCAGCAACACACTGCATAAATACAAGATCCAAACTTAAGAATCAATATTTAAACAATAGCACTGTAACAAAACAATACAGTAAAATTTATTTTTTTTAATGTCATTAATTATCCTTGCCGACATAAAAAGCAACAATCAGTTATGGAAATATTCTTAAAAAAACAAACAAAAGAAAACCCAGGAAAAACTAGAAATGCCCTCACAATCTAGAATCTAGATCATGATTTTTTTTTTATTTGCAACCTGTGTTATATTGAATGTAAAAAAATAATACAGTATCTTTATATTAATACAATTAGAAAATAAGATGGCCAATCATTATTATGAAGTGGTAACATGAGGATCCAAGGGCAGCTCCTGGTGGAACGCCCCTAGAGAGCTTTGTGGCGGATGGCTCAAGGTTTGGTATGAAAATAATATATGGTTAATCATACAATTACAATATTTATAAGATTCAATTTTGCTCTTCAACTTACTAGCGCAGTTGCCTTGGATTAAAATGACACTCCACACATCAAGCAGAAGCATGGTGAATTATAACAAGCACTCTATGGACTGTTCTGAAAATGCTGCCATTGTTCAACAACCTATTTTAAGCGTATATGTGGACAGAACATTCTGTCTACGTAGGGAAAAGGCAGAAAATCGTAATTTAAAAATACGTACGTCTGTGTAACGTTAAAATCAAGGAGCCCCATTTCTTCTTCATGTGAAGAGGACATGGCAGTGCCAAACAAGATGCAAAATAAAACATGAGAATAGCACAAAAAAAAAAAGAAAGAAAGAAAGAAAGGGGAAAGAAAAGACAAAATCTCCTTGGGGCATAATCGTCTCACTCAGCAATGGAACATTATTTGATACACATACTGGGGCTGCCACAAATATTCACAAATAGCAGCCCTGTTTTCTAACAGTTTGTCTTTAAAAGCACATTCTTCATGGAGAATCTTGTGAATATATGATCAGAGGGACGACAGTTCTGGTCTTTAATCTTACACCGGCCTTGAAGAATGTCACAGTTCCCAGCACACTGACCGGCTGCCTCCTCTCCATCCACACAGCAGAGCCTGCAGAGTCTTTTTCACGCTGCGGTGCATCACTTTCTGTGGATGTTATGATGGGTAACAGTCACTTCATGCTGCAGTTTAGACAAGAGGTCATGATTCAACTAAAATAAACTTCCATCTCGTCTCAAACTGACTTTGAACCATTTAGTGTCCCATTTTGTAAACAAAAAGAAACAGCTGTAGCTCCATCAATCACTTAACTGCTGCAAATTTGTTTTGAGTTTGAAGACTGATTTTTTTAGACTGGTCACCATAAATACATCATTTATCATGTACATTTGGCAGCAGACAGAAGAAAGAGTTGTCGCAATATATAAATAAATCTGTTCTGTTAGGTTGGTATTAATGTTCAAGAAATACAAACTTTCCCAGCTGAGCCATTTCTTTTGAATCTCAGCTTAAATGAAGACATTGAGAGCTTCACAGAGTTTTCCAGTTCAGTCTCTCCATCTGTGTGTGTCTGGAACGCTGCCTTTGTAAAGTTCCTAAAATGGAAAAAAAAAAACAGATTTAGTAAGTATTGCAGTTTTAAGTTCAGTTAAGTTTTCATCATGTCGTCTTAGTTTAGCTGCATGGTATGTTGAACATATTAACATACTATTAACTAAATAATAGTATATTAACCCATCCGACTTAAGATCTATTTGTTGGCTGTTGTTTTTTGTTTGTTTGTTTATTTTGTGCATTTTAGCTTCTTGGGAAGGAGTCATCAAGAGAAGCTGATCAGCCAATAACATGCAGACTTAGGGAAGAACATGTCTTTTTGCTAGTCAGCCAATAATAAAATTTAATGTCCTATTTTTTATTTTATTTTCTGTCCCACCATCTTTTTTTTGTTTTTTTAGCTCAAACAACATCCAGAAATGCAAAAAATAGCTAAATAAAGTTAAATAGTAAAGATATTTAAGGGCATTTCGATAAGACTTATTTTGAACACAACAGTTAATAAAAGTATCCAGAAATGTTGAAAACTTGTTTGTCTTGGGCAAAAATATGAAGGTCATTTAAACATACTGAAGGCCTGTATCTTTAAGCAGCCATGACGAAAGTTGTTGATACAACTTAAAACTAGGAATACATTTTATTACATGTTCATGATGCCTGGTAACACATGGGGTCTGCTTAGGCCTGCGGAGCGTTCTTGCACGTCTGTTGTTTGCACCAAAGTTACTACAATATGTTTGTGCAAACAGCCATCTTTAATATTTTAAATTGAACTGGTCATGTGACCAGCTCAAGCTTTCTTGAAGTGCTCCAGCAGCCTTCATCTCTCTCCCTCTCTGTGTTCAGTGGGTTGTGGTCAATGACAACAAACAGCTCGATAAATGCTTTTTTCGTTCAAATGGACTAAATGCTTCATAAGACTGAGCATACATCTGATGCTAACAGAAGACCACGTGTCAAATGAATTGTAAATGCGGTTCTTGAACCTGTTTTCCCCTGTTTGTGAATTCCTGACAAAAAATTATAAAGAAAGATTTCCAGTAATGATAGAGTTTATTGTGTGATATTAATGGTTAATTGTTAACTCTTTCTGAGAACTTAAAGTTACTGTTTTGTTCATTTTTTTCCCCTTTTCATAGCTTTGATTCCTCCTTTGGGAGCTGCTTAATGAAACACATGTGAGGGTAAGGGAAGGTAATCTTCATCAACAACGGAGGAAATTCCCCGGAGTAGAACGGATCTCCTGAGCCATCTCATCCAAATGTTTTCAAAGTGCTTCACTAAAAGTCAACCACAAACGAATGTTAAGGATAAAATAGCTCACCATGTTTTTTCTTTTTCTTTTTTTCTTTTGGTCAAATGTCATAGCAATGAAAAGTCTGTAGGACACTACAAATAGATTATGAAGGAGTGGAAAACCCTATAAAGTCCTGAAGGCAAATAAGATTTAACTGAAGATAAAGGTCAGGGCTCCGGAGGAGAGATAGGGAGAGGCATGAGGACAGGGATGACTTGATTAACCTGGATAGGCGCACAAAGAGACATGTCCTTTTGCAAAAGGGTTAGAAAATAAATACCATCCTTTCATAACAGAAACACAAGTGTCATCTGTAAATCTACATAAATTGCTAAACAGGATTGTTATGTCCTTAATCCAAATCAGATTCTGCAAACCACATCTTAACAAACCCATTCCGTGAATTGTTCTTCAAATAATTAAATGTTGCTACAATAAATCATGTGAATCGATGTTTAGATGTTTTCAACTTTGGTTATTTCCCGAAGTTATAATTGCTCGTTCTATGATCCAGCTATGAATAATAGGAGGCTTATGATTAATCTTTCTACAATTATAATCTTTGAAATTAAATTTTCAGTGAATAATCATACAGAGTCCTTTCTGTGATTTAATTTTATTAAAGAGTTTCTAAACATCCTTTTCATTTCTCTCAGCATGTTTCTGGTTCTGCTCACTCTGTGAACCACGCTTTAGACGCAGTCTTCAATTATGGATTTACTTTTTCAAGATTCACGACGCTGTCTTCAGGGATAATAAGTCCCTTTAAGTTTGAATTCTCTCAGGTTTGTGGTATTTTTCCTAAGTGCAGTTTTTCTGCTAATACTGTAATGGTAAAGTTTTTGTTTCTTTTTACTTTCAGTTCCTCCTCTTTTGACAATACATTCCCTGCTTGAATTCTAAATTGCTATTCTCAGTAGTGTTATCGTGTGTTATGTCATAGTTCTGTTGATTTTATTTAAATTTGCTTCTAAATCACAAATGCACATTAATGGAAAGCCTTTGGATTCTGGTGATCTGGTTGCTACTGTAGTTACAACCAACTGCACTAAAGCAAAAATAAATAAATAAATAAATAAATAAATAAATAAATAAATAAAAAAAACCTGGAATCCGTCTGCAAGGCAACATGTACAAATATGCAGTCCGGATTTGTGCATGTTCTGTTCATGTACTGTAACAGCTTTCAAAGGAAATGGGGAAAAATAAGAAATTGTACTCTAAATGTCATTCATTCAGCTTGGATGTCGAGGTGACCTTCAGCAGAATCGGCTTCGCCATTGTAAACGGGGAAGAGAGTGCCTCGTAAAATATCAAATTTGATAAGAAGAAGAAAAATGTGTGAAAGCAAATGTGTGATGGAGGCCACTGTATGAGCAGTGTGTCAGATGCGACTGTGTTATCTAGACAGATTGGACGCTATTGTGCGTGATACAGTTTGTGTTGTTGCTTTGTTTTGGTCCTCAGATAACCTCTGCGGATGCGAGATAAACCGTGGAACACATTAAATTTGTTTCTTTTAGGTGGGTGGGATATTTTAGCCACGTGTGAAAGAGAAAACACTGACTTCCAAATCTACGTAACAATAAAGTAAAATAGAGGGTAGCATGTGTTTTAAAATTTGACAAATGTTGCCAGAAATCATCTTTCCCTGCTTGTTGTGGTGAGAGTAACACATTTACAGGAAGCTCTTGTGTTGCTTTTAAGATTTAAGAGGCATATCCTTTCAGAAAGACAGCAAATGTATGGGTAGAAATCAACCTGACAAAACACCTTTCATTTTGAGGAAAACTTGTGTGTTTTTTTATATCTCTGTGGGAGATGCCAACTCACGAGTGGAGTGCTTCCAGAAAACTGAAACGTACGAGTTGAATCATCCCACCGTTCCCCTCCTGCTTCACCTCCATCAATCTCAGTCTTTCAGTATTGCCTAGAAGGTCATTCAAAGACTCACACTGGTACTGTTTTTGTTTTGTGCGCTAGTACACACACTTCCTCACTAATTAGTTACAATAAGTTTGATTAAATGAGCACATCTGAGCTGGTTGCAAAGCAAAGACACGCGGTCACCAGGTCCTTCACCCTTAGCATTTAATTAAACAAACAATAAATTAACATCATGACAACTTACCTAAGTTACAACTTACACATGGAGACTGGGATACACACACTGACAACCAGGTGTAAATATGGGGTTTTATACTGAACATCCATTTTAACAGGTAACTTTAAATTTCTCGCCTCCTGTTTAAAAGCATTTAACCTTGTTGGCTCTCAGAATTTAAGTTTTGAGATAGTTGGAGGTACTTTGAATTCAAAATCCAACATGGCTGCCTCACATTTAAAAAGTTATCTTGCTGGAAGATTAAGACTGTTTCACGAGGAGACGCACTGATATGTACCGTAACCAAATTTCAAAGCAATGTATTATTCACAAAGGGAAATAAATATTGTTGTAAGTTTCTTTCTTTTTTTCAGAATTTGTTATGGTGATGGCTGTGGGCAGTAAGGGAATCAGAGCCAAAATCAGATCCAGAGCTAAAAAATAAACCCCAGAACAGAAAAAGCCCATTTTATCATGTTTTTTTTAAATATATTTTTTTAGCTTTTGTATGAATACTGCCACAATGACAAACTTAAGTTCTTCTAGATTTGAAGAACAGTCTGCTCTGTCCCTTCTTGTAGACGGCTTCACAGCTTTGCTGCCTCCAGTCCAGTTGGTGATAACCATTGTACTCCTACTCTTTACCTGTAATGTTTGACTTATTTGAATTTCTTCTGAAGTTTAACAATCATCCTCTTAAACATTATCCTGAAGCTGTTTGTGTATTCTTTGTTCTGCCTGACAAGCAGCTACCGATACAGCACATCGGTTTGCTCATGCAGAAATCGCTTGCACAATTTTTTAGGAC
Organism: Poecilia formosa; assembly: GCF_000485575.1. NCBI lineage: Eukaryota > Metazoa > Chordata > Actinopteri > Cyprinodontiformes > Poeciliidae > Poecilia > Poecilia formosa. The sequence goes on along the minus strand of NW_006799985.1, from coordinate 1,617,823 downwards.
ATTAGATTAACACAAAAGACATAAACGCAGCAGACATTTCACATTTTTATTTGTAGAAAGGAAAGTAACTGAATGTATGTGTTCCTGATTGCTTTTTTCTTTCTCTTGAATGCTCAGTTTGTGTCATTACTGGAAACAAACCCATTAGGACAAGAGAGGCTTATTATCACAATAATTTCCCCCAACAGTTTGCTGGAGCCTTTTGTGTTCACCATGACAACAGGCCTAATACCCTGAGCATCACTAAACCATCTGCTGAAGGCTTTCTGTATGCACATCAAATAACACTAATAGTCTGCTAATAGCATTATTGCCTGCTGTGTCATCATGACACAGTTCTGAATGCCTCAGGGGAAGAGAGAGAGAGAGAAAAAAAGCTGTTCTGTTGTTCTAAAGTAAGAACTCTCATGGTTAAAATATCAAAATGATCTATTATTTATTTTCCTCCATAAGTTTCTAGATTTGCTTGTTTAAGTTTGATCATTGTGGCATTAGCTAAAAGGGAAAGGGAAGCTGGAAAAAAAAAAGCCCCTCCCTATTCGCTATTAAGTTTGTTTGTCTTCAGATTGTTAATAACAAGCTCTTCTCACTCCATGATTAGGCCATGAGGAATGTGACCTCAGCTCTGGGAAAAATAATTAGGACGGGCGACTCGAGCAGCACAGAGAAACCCTCTTGTTTCTCACAGCGGTAACGCTGCACAAAGACGTTGCTGTTCTCTGTGTTTGCACCACCTTCATCTAATTGCTTTGGTCAAGCAATCCCGACATGTGCAATCTCTAAAGAGGGTTCGAGATTTACAGTAGCAATGAATTAGTAAACGATTTCTGCAGAAGGCTGCAGAAATCGTGACGCTCTGAGTTGCTATTTTTGTTGCCAATACGAACTGATAAAATAATTGGACTTCCGGTTAAAAAAAAGAGAGAAAATACAAAAACCCACAGGAGGAATTATTATTACGCATATTACTTTGAAAGATCAACTGCTTATTAGATTCTTTTGAGAAAACATCTGTATAAATATTGTCACACTGCAAGACTGATAAGCTAGATAAAATTAAGTTTAACACAAGAAATGTCAAGTTCTAATAAAAATATATTTAAATATGCTAAAGACTAAATGCATTTCATGCTATGTTAGCATTTAAAGTAAAAGTTAAATTTAAAAATATTTTAACTCATAAAATATATCACAACTGATACAGACATTTTCAAGACAGTTTTCTATGAAACATTTGAGGATATTTTGGTAATTATTTGCTGAAAGACTCAATTAAAAATGTATTCATAAAAATAAAATCAACATTTTGGGCATTTGAACAAAACTGGCATTTGACACCTAATACTTGCATCCAGCAAAGAGCAAAATACAAGTGGAGATAGCAGGTTGTTGAATAAAGTAACAAATTACAAAAATAAATAAATAAATAAATAAATAACAGGCATATTAAAACTCATTTTGCATTTTAGAATTGCAGAATTACATATTTGAATTTTTAGTACCCAGTTTTAAAGGTTACTTGCACACAAATATGAATACTGCTTACTATTTAACCCTGTCATATAATACCAACTGCCTGAGCAGTGTCTCATTAGGGGAGATTATTTAAATCAAATTTCCCTGAGGAACCAGCTGTTACTAGAACATGTTCTACAAAATGATGCCTGGACAGGTGAACAGCTTTCTGAGCATGCACAAACAGGGACATGATGATAAGCATTTAAAAGCAGCTCCACTGATGATCGCTAATTTGATCCTCGCCGTCATTTCATAATGAGATGTACAGCTCTTTCCGTTTGCATCAGTGCCAAATGAATCTAAATGGTCACATGGAAGCTACACCACGTTAGTCTTTTAATTAGCTGTGGAAAGCCTTTAGCCAAACAACTTTCATTTTCTATTCTTCAGGCTTTGCATGTGAACTGCTACAGGATGGTGTAGCTGCCAAGGTCATCAAAGCTTTCCGATGTTTGATGCACTAATGGGGGGTTTCCTGTAGTGTGTGTGTGTGTGTGTGTGTGGGTGTGTGTGTGTGTGTGTGTGTGTGTGCTTTTGAATTTTAAGTACATTTTAAATGCTTTACATTGCATATAAGAGATTTTTTTTTACCATAACAAGTGAAAATCACAAGTTTCAAGTTTTAGTTTCCAATTATGTGGTGCTGCTTGATTCATGATTTCAGCATTTTTTTATTATTGCAATCAGCCTTTTAAGAGATTATTTTCTTTTATCACAAAAATAAATTAATAGGAAAATATAAAATATAATATTATTATTATTATTTTCTTTTTTGTCAGAAATACGACAATTAGCTGTGTTCGCCTATTGAATACAATTGCCTCTTTAAAAAAAAAACCTCCATGCTTGGTCATTTCTTCTGATGAGGTGCTAATATTTTCAACTTTTAACCTAATTATCATGGTAATTTTAATCCAAATACACTGACCCTTGTTCATGTATGAACATCTGCTGAACTGAAGAGTCTGTTAGAGTTTACCAAACAGGAAAGTTATGCAACCCCAGTGACTGCAACAAGAAACCAAAAAGCCTTTATTTTTAAGTGTAAGTACCAGGATGTACATTAGTTAGCTTCGAAAACCTGGACTGTAATTACCAAGGACAGATTTTGGGAACAAGGAGAGCGCTGATGCAGAGCATCTGGGGATTTTTGTTACCGTCTGTTAGTTTTGTCTTGCAAATTTATGTATTTCTCTAAAAGAACTGACCTACCCTTGTCTGGAAGCGATAGCAACAACATGAGTTGTTGTTGGCGGAGTAAGAGGGCAGTTATGTGCCTGAGGAACAGACAGGGCTCAGCAAATAAACAAGACATGAACCAACTTGCTGATATATTTACAGTAAGTATAACAGTGGAGTTTCCCTAAACTGTCCTAAATGTGAGATCCAAACTGGAACAAGGCTCCATTGTCTGAGGGAATGCAGCGTCACTCAGATTCTCTGAAGGACAGTATGCGTAAACATCAGTAAAGAAATAAGTAAACCAGTTGATCATCCACATCTAAACTAGCTGAAGTATTCCTGAGTCTTTATCACAGCAGGAAGAAGTTATTCCAACACTTTTAATGGTGCAAAGGAAGAACATTTGTTAAAGTGGCTTTGAAATGAACCTCCCTCTATTGCAATATGAAAGTCTACAAGGCGTCTTTGTTTCTATAAGACTTGGACATTACTGATGAAAGGACAGATATTTTCAGCAAAAATTGAAGAAATTCTTTGAGAACTGTAGTTTGGATTCTAGGATATTGTGCACATGATTGAATTGTTGGGCGGATCCATATGGAAAGAAAAAAAAGAACTTTGTTCCAGTTTGTGTATTTCTGTTTTGTGCTCCTGTGTATTGTCTTTAAGTGACCAATACGTAGGATTTATATCACAATCGGTGTGTTCAGTGTGTGATATAACTAAATATCAGACATATTGCATATGCAAACAACAAAAACTAATCAAAACATAATCCATAGAAAATGTCTTTCTGTAGCTGTTGGTCATTTGAATTAGAACAATCCATTTTAAACATTTCATCTGTAGGATCACCAAAATTATTTTAAAAATTATGCTCTATGCATCTGAAGCAGTGGTACCAAACAAGGAAATGGATGCGAACTTCTAAATTTGAGGAAAGAAATAGATAATTCTGTCAAAGTATCTTTCCCATTATATTTTACATTTACATAAAAAATAGAAATAGTTGTCATTATTGTAACTGACCAAAAACATGAAATATTTTTGCATCACCTTATTTTTTTTCTCCACAAAAACCATCCCTCAGAATCAAGTGTTGCGATTGTATTGTGTGACCAAAAATACCCAATATATTGTATAGAAGCGCCTGCGGTGAGATCGGAGCATTTAACGGCAATAAGGTGGAGCCTCTCAAAAAATGCTTTGTCTTCAGACAGCCACAGCTATACGTCTGGGTGAGAGTCTGTGCATGCTGCGTGTGCATGTGTATATGCAGCATCTGTTCATTTTTGGTTGAGTGGAACAGTGTGTGTTGGCGCTCAGGTGCAGCTGCTCTTGTCTCCTGTTGCTGTGATCTCTGAGCTGAGAGGCATTATTAGCAGCCTGCAGCTCCGTAGCCTTTTCCACCCTAATTACATCCCCGTCATTAAAATGCTAATTCGTACTGTTAAAGGGGCAATTAAAAGGGTAATTAAAAAAGCTTTGTTCCACCAGTCTACCTGCTTGAACGCTCTGTCCGCTGCTGGGTCTCTTTTGATCTTTACTCTTTTTTTAATGCCTGAGGCCTAACCCCCTTATCCAGGTTCAACTGGGTGTCTGTCGGCTACTAGTCAAGCAGTTTTAGAGGCTAAAAGGTCACAGTGTGAAACATGGAAACATATCGACTACTGTCACTAAAATTATAAGGCATATCCATGGAGATCATAAATACTGGAATACTGGCAGTTTTCCTTGAAAACTGTTAGTCATTTGTGATGAGTATTATGCACAAAACTAATTACTTTCAATCTTTATATGAACATTTTCTTTACTTTTTATAGGTGGTAAATTCTGCAAGGTGTTTCAGGCTGCAGTATGTTTGCTTAAAAAAACAATCTTCCCTTTGTCCTTTTTAGTCTTATTTTATGAACACATGATTTTCCTCTATGGTTTATAACACTGTAAACCATTTCTGATTATCATTAGCCACAAATTTACTACATGCCAAATGCTAATAACCATAAAGACAAACAGAAGCCAACAATCCTAAAATGTTATTCACTTTACGATGTTAAGGGAAGATATTTTACTATCATACACCAACATCTACAGCTTGAGATGTTAAGAGTCTCAAAATCTTTGCAAACATACCTCATTATGCTAAATTACATCCAGTTGTGTCATAATGAATGTCTGCTGAAGTAAGATGAAAGCAAGATCTGCTAGGCATGCAGATAAACAATGTGAGTTTCAAAAGCAACATAAGTGCTTATTTTGTCAGCATTACAAGTAAAATCATGAAAGAGAAGTCAGAACTGCACCATTTCACTAAAATATACTGTCAGTTACTTTGTGTCCCAAAAGAAAAAGCTCCACATAGTTTTGGCTCATGTTACTGACACACTTCATCTCAGCTATAAATTATCTGTCACTATGACTGGAGGCATCACTCCTCGACTCCTTTCTGTCATTGGGCAATTGCAAATCGGTGCTCAAGCGGTGTTTCTCAAGGCTCCTGTCTAGTGCTCCTTTCATTTATTATTGACATGCAACACCTGGATCAGATTATAGAGGATTGCAACACCTATTGAGATAAGTTTGCTGGTTTCATGGAATAGTTCAGGATTTCCAGAGGAAACTGAGACGTTACTTCTCTGCATGCAGCATGCACAAAGACACCAAAATCAGCTAAGATAAAATCAGATTACAATGTAACTTTAAGCATTTTACATGTTGTCCGACTGCCCTGGTGGGTTTTCATCTGATTTCAAACACGGCTGGACTTTGTATGTTTATGTGTAATAAAACATCTCTGTGTAGAAACAGCCAGTGTTAATGAAAGTTAGCACAGATGGAACCTTCTAAAAATGAGAAATGATGGATTGGCTCCAGCTTGCCAGAGCTGCCGGCCCTATTTGGTTTCAGGCCCAGTGAAGTGTCAGTGGTTTAATTTTATAGTGCGTAGTTTTCTCTGATTTCCCCCCGGAACAGAGAGCTGCTGGAGGATCGGAACATCTGCCGCCACTCAGAAATAGATACATATAAAAACCATCTTTTCCCTATCCATGCTAGCTGCAGCCGAGTTAAGGAAGAGAGCCAAGCACACATTAGAATAGCTGCCTGTTTTCTCTGTCTCTTCTTGGCTCCTGGGGTCTGGCAGACAGAAACATATTAAATCATCCTGCGTCGTTGCAGCTATTGTGGCATTTCGGATATGAGCCCCAGAGCAGTCCTGGTTAAAGGAATCAAAGATCGAGAAGTGCACTTGATCGTCGTCACTACTGACTCCACAATAAGCGGCTTTTCTCTCTCTTTAAAATCGAATTGTTGTTGTTCTTGGGTCATTTGGCTAAAACTAAAAAAAAAAAAAACATTACAGCATGTCAGTGCAGATTTTTCCCAGTTTAAAAGAAATACATAAATAGCATTCAAAATAATTGCACGTTTATAGTAAAACACAAGTCTATTCTTTTTTGAGAAATGTAATATATTGTAGTCAGTAGTAAAACGATCTAAACTGTATTTCAAATTTATCTTACTTAGCCTATTGGAGTTTGCAGTTTGCAAAAATATCGTTTTACCGTAAAATACATTTTGAATGACAGTATCAATCAAGACTAGAATAAATCTTCCTAAATGAAAACAACAAGCACAATTACAATCCAGCTACAGTATCTGACAAAATGTAATTTTATAAAACACAGTTCAAACCTAAAATACCTCCTCTGTTTTGATTGCCCAGATAACTTTAATCGTGTATTTTCTGCTGCTGTGCTGCTCGGTTGCATCATGATTGCGTGTCTTGATAGCAGAGTCTGCTTCTCTATTTGTTATTTATCTGCTGTGTGTTTTTCCTTGGAGCTCTTCTCTCCACAGTTGAATTGGAAGTCATTTTCACTGTCATGTCTCCTCACATTTTATAGCAAATCAGACAGCAGATCCTGCAGGTCATTATGTGGGAACAGAGCAATAGTCTGTGAAATGTAATGTATACAGACAGGAGGAAAACAAACAATGACCATCACAGGGAAAACAGAATAAAAATGAAGGGTTATTATGTAAAGACTGGCTTTTTTTTTAGAGTAGTGAATGCTGATCTGACCTCCGGGGGTGAGCAAAACACAGGTTGTAATAATTCTGTTCTGTTGTATTTTTGTATTCTCAATGATGAGTGAAATTGCAAGACATAGCCAATATTCATTTAAAATGTGTTTGTAATGCTGGAGTAGACGCACTCTGACCCCTTGGGTTTGACCTTTCAGCTACAAGAACTCATTTTTTCCCCACTGCTTGATCCCACAGGGCAGGGTTTAACAGGAACTGCCTCCAAACTATGTGAGTGGAGGGGCAAGTCTGCATTTCTTACCTCAACCCTTATTAACTACATGTGGCTTCAACTTGTTTATACCAACATCGCCACATTCATGACAATTCTGGTTGAAGAATGACGCTGCATCCCACAGCAGTGTTTGACCAAGCTGCAGACTGTTGGCTACATGAATGAATTGTTAAACTGCCAAAGTGTTTTGTTTCTCCAGATTTTATCATCAAATCTAATAAACAACACCAAACGTTTGCATCAGCAGAGAGGATTTGGCAAGTTTATCACTGTTTGCATCTGGAGGTCGATCAACAAATACATTTTCCTTAAAATGTGATGTGAATTACAAATTTTCCATCAAAACCAAACTAAAAGATTGGGACTTCCACATGGTTTGAACCTTGCATGCCTTGACTTTGGACTCGACTTTGAACTTTCATGCCTTTATTTGGGATTTAGACTTTGGAATTAAAACTTGACTTACTTGTGACCTGGAAAATAATGACTTGGTCTCACCTCTTGTAAGTATGCTAGTAGCTATAGATGGGAGAGAAAGAGAAGCAGAATCAATTTAGAGCAGAGATTTGAGGCTTCGAATTTCAGATATTTTTGGCTGCTCGATATCTGTAAGGCAGTGCAGTTAAATCCTTAAGGGTAAAACAAGGACAGGTAATTTGGAGAAAAGTTAAACTTATACGATTCTTGCAGCATTTGTCAGAATTATGTGGACTTTTTTGGAAACACAGTTGTTTGGAAAGAAAAGAAAGCCGGTCCCCGTGCACATAAAAGTAACAATGCTGATTAAAACATGAGCATAATGCGATCAAGTTGTTTCATATAATTTCTTTTACTACATTTTTGTTACTAGCAATTTATCTTGACTATCATGAACTACAAACAAATGGTGCATTCCACAGATGGCTTATAAATCCCAGGTTTGGGTGCCGTTTTAATAGGTCTCTAAGCTGCTGCTCCTATTTGGTCTGACTTTTTTCTTGTCAGCAGATAAATAGTCATATAAAAGCTCTAATAATATTCTAACATTTGAATTACTGACTTTGTCATTGGTACTTTTATCTCAAGTGATCACTGTGGTATGGACTATGGTGTTCAGAGTTGTAAATGTGACATAATTCTTTCAGCAGCGTTCTTGGGGGCCCATGCTCATCATTTTCCTTCAATTACTGTTTGCCACCAGCCTGAACATAACTGAAAATAAAAGGTTCTAAATACAATAAGATAAACCCTCTGCATCTGAATCCCCATCCATTAAAACAGAGGAAGCGTGTTTATATTTTTCCACAATGTGGCTGCCTCTGGGAAATGTTTGCATGAATTCAACTCCAATCTCTCACCATCTAGTTGTTTTCTGTCAGTGAGCTTTTAGTTACCTTTATATCTCCATTTCAGCATATCCATATGTTTGTTATTCTCATCAATTGCATCTATTTTCATTTTTGTCTTTGTTGGTTGGCTCGCTGCACAGCTGGACCTCTTGTTTGTTTGCCAAATGCTGTGGCCGTTGGAACCATGAGGTTTACAGGAAGAGGACGCCAGACATGTTAGTGCTCCACTTTTTGCTGGCTCCCGGTTACAGGCAAGTGTAATTCGGACCAAACAGGTTTATGCTTGTTGAAAACAGTTTCTATTTGAGCTTCAGAGATGCTTTTGCAAATGTCAGATTGGTCATGATGTGGACTGGGAGAGCAAAAGACAAAACAAATAAACAGCTGCTTCCAATTATGGTTTTACTAGGCACTGAAATGACTTTAATTACAGGATCAGAGATGTGTAACTGCACACAGCTTTGGGTCGCCACTCTTCAAGAGGCAGAGGGGAGAGTGCTGGATCAGGCCAGAAGAGCTCAAACAGTAATGTTTGCACATTAAAGCAGCAACAGCTTTGGATGTCACACGTTGCATCCGTTGGCCGAAAATCTGCCAAGATGACAAGTGTGACAAGTTTAAGGGCCTCTTTTAAGATTTTTTTTCCCTAAAGAAATTCTCAACACAAACATAATAATCGTTATATTTTATGGTCAAGAATGAGTTGAAATAGAGACACATTATGACACTGACGGGTGTCTTGAGCCATGGATGACCACCAGAAATGACTCTGCAATAAGGTGAGAGTTCGATGGACCCCAGGATGGCAGGCAAACTTGGAAGCATGGATCCACTGAAGAACCTTAGGACGAACACTTTCTGGGACAAACAAACGGTTGGGAGGACAGTCCACAGGGGTAGGTTGTTTGGGTTGAGCTTGCCTCACCAACTGTTCGATCTCCCAGGAGAGCGTAGCCACCACACATGAAGCCGGTAAGACACTCTCTGGTTCCTTTTTCAGAGTCTCCGGTTCAAACTGACGAGAGAGTGCGTCGGGTTTGCAGTTCTTGGAGCCAGGTCTGTAAGTTAAGACAAAGTTGAATCTTGAGAAAAACAATGACCACCTAGCATGGCGTGGAGTTAACCTCTTTGCAGACTGAATGTAGGATAGGTTTTTGTGATCAGTCCAGACTATAAATGGTTGAGTGGACCCCTCCAGCCAATGACGCCACTCCTCCAGAGCCAGCTTAACTGCTAGCAGCTCCCGGTCCCCCACACAGTAGTTTAGTTCCGGAGGGCAGAGTCTCCTGGAAAAGAAGGCACAAGGCAGTAGCTTGTGTGCAGGGCCCGAATGCTGGGACAGAACTGCCCCTACCCCAGTGGCTGACGCATCCACTTCTACAACAAACTGTTTCTCAGGATCAGGGTGAATGAGAACTGGTGGGGAGGAAAACAGTTGTTTGAGCTCCTTAAAGGCCACTGCTGCTTCTGGTGGCCATGAGAAGGGCTGCTTAATGGAAGTGAGGCGAGTTAATGGCTGGGCAACAATGCTGTAGTTCTTAATGAACTTACGATAAAAGTTTGCAAAACCCAGGAAACGCTGAAGTTGCTTACGGGTACTGGGTTCTGGCCACTCCACCACTGCCTTAGTCTTGGCAGGATCAGCTCTGATCTGTCCATTCTCAATGACAAACCCCAGGAAGTCAACTGTGGAAAGATGAAAACGGCACTTTTCAGCTTTAACAAACAGTTTGTTCTCCAGCAGCCTCTGGAGAACCTGACGAACATGGCTGACATGCTCCTCCTTGGTCCGTGAGAAAATAAGTATGTCATCCAAATAAACGAATACAAAATGATTTAAGAAATCCCTCAGAACGTCATTAACGAAGGCCTGGAAAACAGCAGGGGCATTGGTTAGGCCAAAAGGCATCACCAAGTATTCGAAGTGGCCGATAGAGGTCTTAAAAGCCGTCTTCCATTCATCTCCCTCCCTTATCCTGACTAGATGATAGGCATTTCGTAAATCCAATTTGGAGAAAATGGTTGCCCCTTGCAGCAGTTCAAAAGCTGTGGACATCAGGGGTAATGGGTATTTATTCCTGATGGTGATTTCATTTAACCCCCGATAGTCAATGCATGGGCGTAATGTACCATCTTTTTTTCCTACAAAGAAGAAACTGGCACTTAGTGGGGATGACGAGCGGCGGATGATACCAGCTGCTACAGAGTCATTGATGTAGGCCTCCATGGCCTCATGTTCCTGCTTGGACAGGCTGAACAAGCGACTGTTAGGCAGCGGAGCATCAGGCAGGAGCTCTATCGCACAGTCGTACGGTCGATGAGGGGGGAGTGAGAGGGCTCGGGACTTACTGAAAACGGCAGCTAGGTTGTGGTACTCAGGAGGAACCAATGACAGATCAGGGGGGTCCGGGCTGTCACAAAGACTCCCACAGTTAGGCTGGGCAGCACGAAGACAGTTATTAGAACAGGACAGACTCCAGCTAACTATCCTTCCTGTGACCCAATCAATATGGGGATTATGAAGTCTCAACCATGGATGACCCAACACCATGGAAAAACTGGAGGATGGGATAACCTTAAATTGGAGAACCTCCCTGTGGTTACCTGATGTGATCAGCAGAGGGGGTGTCTGACATGTGACTGAAAACAAGAGAGCACCATTAAGACCATTAGCAGATAACGGTGAGCTGAGGGGTTCACTGGGAATGTTCAGTTCTTTAATCAAGCCTTCATCAATAAAGTTATCCTCAGCCCCAGAATCAATCAAGGCAGTTAATGAGTGGGAAGTAGACTGGTGACAAAGCTTAACATCAATTAGTAGGCGACTAGTAGAGAGTTGGGGACTTCCCGTGCTGCTCACTAGAGTCCCCACCTCTAATGAGCTTTGTCTTTTGGCCGAACAGGGCAGTTGGAGATTCTGTGCCCAGGCTTACCGCAATAGAGGCAGTCACCAGTTTGGAGACGCCTCTGTCTTTCTGTGGCAGTCAGGTGTGTTCTACCTATTTGCATGGGTTCGTCATCAGGGGGCGCTGGAGCCTGTGACTGGACCGGCGGAAAAACAGGGGTGGCGCTGCTGCGCTCCACAGCAGGCGGAAACAGCCGAGGAAGCGCGGAGGCAGGCTGGCCGGGCCGCTCCCGGCGTCGCTCACGAAGCCTGTTGTCAAGACGGATAGACATTGTGATTAGTGAGTTCAAGTCCTTGGCATCATCACTGACGGCCAGGCCGTCCTTTAAGGTTTCATTTAAGGCGTGATAATACACTCCTTTGAGCGCTTCGTCGTTCCATTTTGTGTCAGCAGCCAGTGTGCGAAACTCCACTGAGAACTCGGCTGCACTACGGGAGCCTTGGCGAAGTTTCAGCAGGCGTTTGGAGGCATCCCCAACATGATCCGGGTGATCAAACACAGTGCTTAATTCTTCAGAGAACCGTTTAAAGGTAAGGGAGGTTAACGGTGTAGTTGTGTCAAACGCCAGCGCCCAGGCTAAAGCCTGGTCCCTCAGCAATCCCATGACATAATATATCTTGGATAAATCGGAGGCAAAAGCCCTAGGTTGCTGATTAAATACCATCCGACATTGTAACAGAAAACCCCGGCATTTAGACAGTTCACCTGAGAATGGAGGAGGATCAGGAACATNGTTTGAGGTTCCAAAGTTGATGATGTGAGATGCAACGCATGAAAATTTAAACTGAGGTTTGCACTCAGATGCCTGGATTCAGAGTACAGACCATGACACCACAGAACCCTTGTTGACCTTTAGTAAACACCTATGATGAATAGAACATGCAAAATCCATTTCTGTCTGGTTTCAAACCAGAAACCTTTTGCGTGTAAAGCCAACTTGATAACCACTACACTACAGAAACTCATGCTCTTTGCAGTGTTCCTGGTAGAGGATCCACATTTTGTTAGAGACTAATGTCAACGATGGGCATGGAACAATGTCAAATACTTAAACTAGATCCTCTCAGAGAGCACAGTAACTTGGTGAACAAACTGTCAGACTTATAATTGTGTCCAATTTCACATTACAGTCCATAAACTAAGCCTGGGATCAAAATAATTTATTGAAAATGTCATTAGCAGAGACAAATGGTTCTACAGAGACTTGGCTAAATGGCTAAAAAATAAAATCAATACTTACAAATAAAAGATGGTTTAAAAATAAAATTAAGACATTAAATAAAAAAATATGTCTGAAATACAATCAACACTTGAAAATTAAAAATGGTTCAAAAATAATATCAACACTTCAAAATACAAAATCTCTGGAAAATAAAATATTATGTATGTTGTTTAGAAAAACATTGGAATAAAAGCACTTTTATCAAATCTCCATTGTGGTAAGATCATGTAAGTTCTTCTTAAATCCATGGAAACTCAACAGTTTGTAAGGTAGGTGAGTTAGCTCAGCAGGTTAGAGCACTGTGCTGGTAATGCTGAGGTCGTCGGTTCAAACCCCATATGGGGCAATTCATGTCTAAGATCTTTCAGACAATCACCACTTCAAAATAAATAAGGGTTCAAAAATAAAATCACCACTTCAAAATAAATAAGGTTTCAAAAATAAAATCAATGCTTTACAATTAAAAAAATGGTTCAAAAATAAAATCAACACTTCAAAATTAAAAAATGGTTCAAAAATAAAATCACTTTACAATTAAAAAAATGGTTCAAAAGTAAAATCAACACTTCAAAATTAAAAAATGGTTCAAAAATAAAATCAACACTTTAAAATAAAAAATGGATCAAAAATAAAATCAACACTTTAAAAAAATGGTTCAAAAATAAAATCAACATTTTACAATAAAAAAATGGTTCAAAAATAAAATCAACATTTTACAATAAAAAAATGGTTCAAAAATAAAATCAACACTTTACAATAAAAAAAATGGTTCAAAAATAAAATCAACATTTTACAATTAAAAAAATGGTTCAAAAATAAAATCAACAGTTCAAAATGTATAATGGTAACTGTTTCTGTCTGTTCAGTCCATAAACTAAGCCTGGGATCAAAAAATGTATTGAAGATGTCATTAGCAGAGACAGAGGCTTGGCTAAAAAATAAAAATACTTACAAATAAAAAATGGTTCAAAAATAAAATCAACACTTCAAAATTAAAAAATGGTTCAAAAATAAAATCAACACTT
>NW_006799985.1:1475524-1603334 GCF_000485575.1 Poecilia formosa | reverse complement strand
GCGGGCCACATGTGGCCCGCGGGGCTGGAGTGTGACACATGTGATTTAACCAATACAATTGATAAATCATTTAATTTGACCAATGTCATTTGTAAAGATTTTCATGCATTTATCTTCTGACAACTGAGATTAATGTTTTGCTCCTATGTAACTATTTTAACAATAAATACTGATATTTTTGTTCTCCAAAATCACATCACAAAATTGATGCTTCAACATTAAAAGTTTTGAAAGACGTACATCCTAACAGTAACAGAACTTTGATCTTATTACTACTGAATTGCACGGCTGTGTGTTTATAATAATACATTAGTAAATAACCTGAAAAAGTGGCTGTGGTTGTTTGATTCAATGGTAAAATGTTTCAGATCTAAATTATCAGACCAAATTTTCTTATCAACTCTTATTGATCTGAGTGAGCAAAGGTCACAAGTGGGGGTTCCTCAAGGCTTTATTCTGAGGCCACTTTTACTCAATACCCACATGCTCTACCAAGCTCAAATTATGATGAATTTCAATATTTCTTACCATAGCCATGCAGATAACAGTTTTATATTTTTCTGACACCACATGACCAAATGTGTTCATAATAAATAATAACAAGGATTTGAATTTCTTCCAGCTTCGTGTAGAGACCTGACCTTCTTAGGGCCCTCCAGGCTGCTTCCCTGTAACCGCAGCACACACTGTCCCCCTGGTTCAGCTCACAGATCTGGGTGTACATTGTGGCTCAGTGTACCTCCAACGGCAGAGCTGCTGGAAGCATATGGTACATGTGACACATGGTTGCACTGACATACCTGAGTGTGGCATTCGATTTTATTTTTTTAAACCACAACCCCCATCCTTCTCACACAGAAACATAAACACACACTCCGTTTCTCTAACCCACCAAACAGCAGCCACCATCACAACCTCCAATATTCTAAAACTGTATGCACACGTGTTCTTACTCTGACCACAAACCCACACACATGCATCTAGATCTCCAGTTAAATTAATCTTTTTTTTTTTTTTTTCCTGAAGGGACTCAATTTCCCAGCCCCCACTCTTGAAGGAGCAGTGACACCATGGCAACAGCTGTTACATCGCTCCTAATATGTATTAGATTTGATGGAGTCAAAGTGGCACTTTCAGTGTAATTAAAACAAATGTGTTTATATGTTTGTTGTGTGCTGCTGATTACAATGTCAGTGAACAGGGCATGGGTTAGCTCACTATGCCACATAGCTAATGATATTATAAAGTTAGGTTGCTCTGATTGGGTGGAGCTTCGATTTTTCTTTAAGAAAACATCAGAGGTTATGATCCTTTATCTGACATCTATACGTTTTGCTAGCATGGAGTCATTTTCTTGAGTGCTGCTGCATCTTCCAGCTGTGTATGTGACAGACAAACAAAACAGAAACCAGGTCTACTGTGTAACCTCCACTTCTGGCTTAATTCTCTGTATAAGAATGGGTATTAATGTTGCTATTTAAAATTTTAAATCTGAACTGTTTCAAGTATTTACAAAGAGACTAATTTTGTAACTTTGGAATAATCCTATACGTTAGTTCTGTTTTAAAACATAATTTAAGTTTAATTGATAAATAAATAGTACTACAAGGGTTTTGATGACATTTTGGTAACATTTAATGAAATAAGTATAACAGTATTTACTTTCCTTTTGTATTACTTCTTTTTATTATGGATGCTTTTCTCAGTATTGTTAAATGTTGTTCAGAATAATAGCCAACATTATAACATCTTTCTAAATAGTGCCAGAATTGCAGTCTTTCAAATGACAGCCTTATTATAATTAATAATTATAATTAATTATAATTATTCTTCACCATGTACCATAACGGGTAGATCGGGCTTACCAAACAGGTGCTTTTACATCTCTGGGTAGGGTGCTGGTTTGTTAAGTCTCTATGTGACTGCTCTGACATTTCTTCCTCCACACATGATAAATTACCACCTTTATGAGCAGACATCTGAGAACAGAATTTGCTACCACTACTTTTCTCTTGAGTGTTCATTATGTTATACACTGCTGCCAGGAGTTAGCAGACCAAACAAAATATCATCGTTAGGTCTGCTAACGATATCGGAAAGCACTCTTTCCTCTATGTTCTCAACTCCCATGTCCTTGTTTTTTTTTAATCCTTTAAGTTTGTTGATGTATTTCTAGATTTTACATATGAAAGTGTGCTTAACTTGTGGTTCAAACCTGAACAGAATGGAAAAAGAAATTTGGTGAACAACCACCACCTTGTTTTATGTTGGAAAATCAAAAGAACTTCTGATAAGTAAAAATATTAAACATAAATATCAACGGTATCTTGGCACTTTACTTTTAAAAGACCAATTCTTCATTGTTTTTATTTAGTTATAGTGAATTCAGGTTACACTCAAGTTACATAAACTTAGCCCAAAAATCCAACAACAAAATCCCGAGGAAGCAGAGTCAACCTACAGTTGAGTGGAGTCCCAATGTCCTCCCAGCATTGTAAGGTACAAAGTATGTGACTCTGGCAAGGTAACCATCTTTCTTGTCTGTCTGTCTGATTCACTTGTAAAACATAGCTATTCTTTACAGGCTTGTTACTGTCACAGGGTTACTCTTTTATTTATTAGCCTGTCCACCGTGAATGGATATGTTTCTGTCTGCGAAGCTCTTGAAGTGAGTCTGGCTCCTGTGTTGCTCCTATCGGGGTTTGACAGGAATGCTAATGCTAACAGACAATCAGTCTTCTGCCTCTGGGTGGACAAGGCCTGTGTGTGTGTTTGTGCGTGCGTGTGTGCGTGTGTGTGTGTGTGTGTGTGTGTGTCTGTGTGTGTGTGTACATCCATAAAGCAGGAATGCAATATAGAGACTCTGACAGGTTGCCTCACACAATTTTGACTGTGTCTGCTTTAAAAACAAGAAGAGTAGCACAGGTAATATTTCTGACCAAAAGATTTGGTGCTACACACGCATGTTCAAACTTCTCCACAAATTGAGCTGTCTGAATATTATATTTTGAGTTGCACACATCTAGAGACGTGTGGTGACTTGATGTATCTTGGACCACTGAGCTTCTGTGCACTGAACTCTGAGATAAATGATGAAAGGAAGTTAATCTTCAATGGCATGCCATCGCAGCTCATTTCCATAGCAGGCTTTTCCGTTGTACTAGAATCAAATCTGAGCTGGCACAGAGCAGTTGTTTCCATTTGATATGCCCCTCTGCCCAGCGCACCACAACCGCTGGCCTGCTATAAGGATATACTTTTTGATGGCCAGTAAATATCCTGCAGCGATTCAACGCTCTCCTCCTCTGACGGTGTGTGTGGAACCCATTCTGCTTCTGCAGCTGAGTTCATCTCGATTTGGACAGGGAGGCACAGAATGAAAGTTGGGGGATGGAGGGGGGGCAAAAAAGAGAAGAGATTTTAGTGCACTCTCTGTTCTCCGCGATAATGAATGCTTTGTCAGGGAGAATCCATCAACGGTCACTGCGAGGGGAGGAAATGTCAGGGAAAGTTATGGTTTGTTGGCTTTTAACCCACGTGGCCCGGCCCCGCAAAGTAATTGAAGTACAGAAAATGTCATGTTGTTGCACTTCATCTATTTGTATTGCTGTCTTGCAGGATAAATAGAAATATGGCCGGAGCAACACAACAAACAACAAACGCAGTGTCAGTTGAGATCTGCAAAGTGTGGGTGGGAGGTTGATGCACTGAACAATGCACAACGCTACAAATACTCAATGCTGCAAAAAAAAAAGAAAAAAAAAAGAAAAGAAGAGGATCTCAGTTGATTTCTCTTCCATTAGTTGCTTTTTTATGCTCTTGTGGCTCTGTCAGA
Source organism: Poecilia formosa (assembly GCF_000485575.1). Taxonomy (NCBI): domain Eukaryota; kingdom Metazoa; phylum Chordata; class Actinopteri; order Cyprinodontiformes; family Poeciliidae; genus Poecilia; species Poecilia formosa. The sequence continues at coordinate 1,599,499 of NW_006799985.1, read as the reverse complement.
AATAGCTTCTATTCCTGTCAACTTGATATAGTGGAAACATGAGTGAAAAATCAGGTCTTGATGATTAGAGAGTTGAAAGCAGTTGGTGATCTGTGTGATATGGACAGGAAAAAGATGGGTAATTCATGCATGCAGTGTGCACACCGTAACCCAACAGTTTCTCTGCGATAAAAAAAGTAGGTTAAAATAAAACATCTTCCGTACTATGAGTCAGGAAATTATATCTTTTCTGGATTTAACAATACATCTTACCACATCTCTTTTACCTGTTTTCAAAATAAAATTTGACATCACCTGACTGAGTATTTGTTAAAAGAAACAAAAATATGATACATAAATTAAGGGGAAAATAATGTCTACAAACACATTATCTAATTTTATTCAACTTTGAACAGAATAGATTTTATACATTTTTGCGGATAATATCTTGTCGCATTTCATAAAATAGAGAGCATAGAACTAATTGGAGATGTGGTTTCATTTTGTCAAATTAACAAATAATTACAAAACATTAAGAAGCTTGAACATGGTAAAATGATGAGTTTTTTTAAGCACCTTCTATTTGTTTTCTTATATAAGTTGGTTGAGAACCAACTTGGACTTTAGCCCAATTACCGTGGTACCAGTGTGATGTTTATGCTCAGCTTGACTTCTTTCCAAGACAGTCATCAAGTGGAGTGTAAGCTATTTACTATACTGTTATTGTGAAGCACTGATGTAAAGCATTGTGTACACCTCATTCAGACATGAATCAATGTCCATATTGGTAATCTTACATTTAGCACCTATTGTGATTTTAGAGTCCATACATCTACATCAAACTCTAAAAGGTGCTGCTGTCTCCTTCAAATCAGGAGAGAAAATAATTTGATTAACATCAGCTTTAAATTAATGAATCTCAAAAATTAACTGTTTGTCTGATCATTCATTTGCTGTTTAGTCAACAACCAACGCTGCTCTTAAACAGAGATGAGTAATTACTTGGGTTTTTACTGCACATTGTTTGTTTTTTTTACATTTCATTTTAGTAATACTTTGAAGTAACACTTGATATTTGTGATGTCTTCAAATCAACATTAACCTTGTTAATGACACATTTCTTTTAATTTTGTTTATTGTCTTGTTTAGTTTATATTTTTTATGTTTTCCTGTTTTTCTTATGTAAAGCACGTTATGCAGCCCTAGAAATGAAATATTCTAGCAGATTGATTGATGGGGTCTGGTTGACATCTTACAAAAGAACAATTTTAACATAGTGCCTGGATAATGGATTGACTCTTTCCTCCAGGTAGTTCTAAGTGGGTCTGAATGCCTGTTGCTATGTTAGTGATAGCTGCTGAGTCTGATTAGCTTCTTTTTAAATTGCTGAAGTGAGGATTCTTGTGATTTCTGCCCGTCTCCCATTTTCCACCTCATTCACCATCTGAGTCAGATGAACTGGGAATGTTGGCCCAACTAGGCTGATGAAATCCAGGATCTCTGTCCATCACCAAGTCCATATTCTTTATGTGTGTAATGGGAGAGTGTGTTGGGCTTAATCACCTACCCATTCCGGCTATTGTTTGACTGGCCTGCCCCAACAATGTAAACTCTCTGAGCCAGAGGTCACCGGGTCAGGAATGGTATTTATTGACCCAAAGAAAACTGGAGGGAAAAAAACAGGTATATTACGCTGTGGTTTTAAATCCAGGGAAACCAAAGCAAACACTGCAGTTAGCAAAAAAAAAAAAAAAAACAAAAGAAAAAAGAAAAAAAATATTTCCTCAGAAATGACCTGTCGCAGACATCGTATGATCACAGCATTGAGCAGCCAATGTGTTTTGATTGTGGCACTATGTTGAGCAGAGCACAATGATTTCATTCAAATGGTATGATTGGAAGGAAAAGAAAAAAAACTGCAATCTTCAGTAATTGTTCCCGGGAATGAAATTGATTCACACCCAACCGAGCATGAAATAACACTGGCAGATGACACTGCTGTTACTCTGCCTGAAACACTATACAAATCTAATAGGAATAATCAGCACTTTCTTTCTTGCACAGCAGACACACACACACACACACACACACACACACACACACATGCACACACTTATAATTTAAAGTGATTACCAGGAAGGGTTATAATGTTACAATTTTCCATTTTACAATTAAATTAATTATTTAGTGTCTTTATCCTTGATGGATCCTCTTCCAGCAGATATGAATACAACCAATGGTGGTAAACAGGAAAGCTCATGTAAAGCATGTGAGTACTGAGTTAGCTCGCCTTTAAAACTGTTTAACAACAAGCCGTTTTAAGCAGGAGCTGAAAAAAATGTATCTTTAAATCACAATTAGAGTCAAATTATCTCCCATTGCTTGGAAACTGACCTCGGGGTCAGTTTCTTCTCTTTTTTCAATATCTTAGATATTTCAATTCTGCACATTTGCTGCAGCAGCAATGCTTTTGATTTTTTACTGTCTTAGGGTGCTGGGTAAAACCTTGCACTATTTTGTTACTCGTTTAAACCTAACTATCAGAACATTTCATTTAGCAAGCAAATAGCACTAATGATTCACTGCTGTTAAAATGCCCATTGAGTGCAGCATGTTTGATTAGTTTGCTCTCACTTTACAGCCTAAAAGAAAAATATATATCCTCTCAGTCTGCTCCAGGTGCACAATGGCTCAAATAATAAGACACCGTTGAAACTTTAACACCATATTACCTAGTCTACGCATTGAAACAGATATTAAAGATGAGGGAGTGAATGTGCCGATTCATTTGAAAAAAGCATGCATAGTAGGCGTTGCTTTCTTTATCAAAGTAACACGGCAAGTTTAAATAACCAATATGTCTTAAAGGAATATAATGGATAAAGTGATAAGAGAATCACATTGAATTCTTTATTTGAATGTTCAAAAGTTAATTTGTGAACATTTTATAAGGAACTGAGCTCCCTTTAGTGGCTGCAAAGGTTTTGTAGCCACTTTGTAGCCACTAAAGCTCACAGGCCTACCTTTTAGTTTATTTAAAAATCAAAATTATCAACATAAACAACACAGCATATGTTGTTCGAATAGGCGGCGGTAGTTCATGTAATATTGGTACTCAGAGGGATAGACGTTCTGAAACAATGACCTCAAATTCACAACATAGAAAATTAAGTTTTCCACTCAAACAGAAGCATTACAGGAAAGATATCCCAATCAAATATGCTTAATTTAGCTCTGCTATTTTGGACATTTGTTTTAAAAAATCAACACAAATTCAGTTGCTTGCCAAGAGCCAGGATTTTATTTCATTATCTTAGACTCTTTTTATGATTTAAGTTGTTGGTTTTCACGTCACATTAACAGAGAAAACTGTAGAGGGTTAAAGCACTGCACTTGGCATGAAATGGACTTAATCTTTACAGTTTTGTCCAAGAAGAGAAATAATTCCAAGATATATTCATGACATGTATAAATAATCCTGCAGGGTTTGGCCCAGGGCAGTAGTACCAGCCCTGGCTCTGAACACAGTGGAAACCAGAGCACTACACGGCTCTGTTATCCAGTCGCTCTGTGGCAGCTCAGGCCTGATCAGTAAACACACTGACCTGTTTCTTATGTTCTGCCTCCAGCTATTCAGCCCAGGCTGCTTGAGGACAGAGAGCTCCCCTCATGAGAGTTGATTTCGTTATTAAGCTCACTGCTCACAAACTGTTTTCTTTTCTTTTTAACTTTATTCAGAGATAGATTACAACAAGGAGATAAGATTTTAAAAATATGAAACTACCATATACAAAAACAAAACACTGCTGGAAGAGGGCTCTATGATTACACTTAGTGGCTCTTGCTGATTTTGTAAAACATCCAAAAGCTTGAAAGAAATAGACCCATCTGACCTGAAGCCCTCATCAATATTTCCATGGAAAATACAATTAAGTGCATCAATAATGTATCCTCTCTTACACTTTGGTTGACTGTTGCTCAGTTGCACAGCATGGATTTTTCAGTGATGATTGAAATATATTGTTCAGCTCTCCATCCATTCATTCAATCACTGTGGTAGTTTGGATCCACGATGCTTTAGTTTTGATTTTCAATTATAACAACAAATGAGTGTGTGAGGCCAGGACCTACATATGTGTGACCAGAAGATGAACTTAGAGTAAAATTAATGATTTCAGATCGTCCTTTCTCTCAACTTTATGCCGCCCTTGTTAAAGTTCCCTCAGCGAGATATGGCATATCTCTGTTAACATGTCTCCAGCATATTCTTGCTCACAGTTGGTGAAGCGTCTTCATTGTCTCTCATAGAAATTAGTGAAGGATGGAAGTAAAGAACAAGGTTAATTAACAAAGAGATTAAGTCACAGCTGCTAATCACAGAAACGTACCCACCAAGAGGAGTATGTACATTCATTTTTGTTGAGAGCAAGGAATGAAGACGTGCTTCCGCAGAAAAGATTAAAACAATAGTTGAAAGGCTCATTAAACTGCTGACGGTGCCTTAATTTGTTCTCCACAGCACAGTCTCAAAACATGGAAATATAATAACTGTTGCTCCTCAAGCAGCGTAATTAGAGGTCAAGATAATCATTATGCATTAGTGCTGTTGTTTGGAGGTGGGTGAGCATGTTTGAGGTTGACATCATTACGTGAACACAATTAGGCAGATTCATACGAGTGCATGAAATGGGTTTTGTCATTGTGGGAGTTCATGCACAGGTAATGAACTCAGTGCTGTTCAGGAACACTTATGGCTATTTTCATGTAGTGTCTGACTTTTAAAGAGGTCAAAAATAATCAGAAAATTATGACAAATAAACACCGAAACAAAACCGGCTTTGTCTATACCCAAAACAATACATAAACCTAAATGTTGTTAAGTCTGACATCCTTGAATTTGAGCTTTAATCTAAAAGATTAGTTCATTCAAAATGTTCCTGTGGAGCCATAAGTCTATCTAAATAGCTTCTTTCACACAAGTGGTCTCTCAAAATACGAGGATGACATCAACCCATGGTTTACATTAATAAAATTGATTTTCCATTTTAGAAATCCAGAAAGCTTTAAAATAATCCACAATTCTTCTATTCAACCCTACTTTTATGAACTGCTGACATTTTTGGAGCGCAGACAAGTCTGGGGATTGCATTTCATAAGAAATAAAAGAATAAATAAATGGCCTTTCTTGAAGTACATTGTCCTCTGCATTCAACCAAGTTCTGAATCCAAAATAGGGAACAAAGTAACCACTCAGTGATTTGGTCCATAAAATCTCTCTTTTATCTGCAGTTGTAAAGTAGAACTAGCGATGTATCTTTTTATGTCCACGGAAGAATTAGATTTAAAATTGTTTACATTTAATTATGAGGTTTTTCTCTAAAGTCAAACAGATATTTCTCTTAAAAGTAAAAAAAGGTAAAAGTAATTGATTGATTTTGAAGAAAAAGACATTTTTTTCACCCTTCACAGCCATCAATACACTTATAAGTTAACCAGGATTTTGTTTGCTTCCACTGGTACTTTGACAATGTAGCTCTGAAAGGCCTCTCTGTCATCACCTTAATCAGCGGCTGCCTCCATAAATTCTCTATTAGATTCTGACCCAGTAGCTCCAAAGCAAAACATATTGGTAAAATATGGAGATCAATTTAAGCCTTTATTGAGAGAGATGTAAATAATTTTGGTAAAAATATTAAAGTCTATATTTCTGGTATATTACTCCAAGAGTTTATATTTTGTTTCAAAGTTTACATTAGACATCACTGCAATTCCATTCTCACTAACTAGTGCAATGGACACCAAAAGGTTTCCCTCAGTAAACATCTCAGTTCAGCTAAGTGGGTTTATGCAGCTGATTTTCACCAAGATGAACAAATTAACCTTCACCTCGTCCGGGTCTCGTTGCTGCTACCCTGCAGGTGAGAGATGAGGTACGTTTGGAAACAAAACCCAAAGCTTCATTCCAGTCTGCTCTTAAGACCGTCAGGTTCGTGTTGCAGCAGCTGCTCAAAAAAAAAGAAGAAAAAAAAAGAAACCCTCCCTCCCCCGTCCTCTTCAGTGTGGGAAAGTCTCTCCTCGCCTAATGGAAGACAAACACCTCAGAGAGCGGTGGAGATAGCATGAAAATGATTAAGGCGTGACCCAGTTTCTGTTGTGTTGAAAGCCTTTCACTGAAGTTGACAAATACATGTGAGGACCATGATAATGAAAACACAGAAGAAACACAAGATGTTAATGAAGACAAACAGCCTCATCCTGAGATGCAGCTGGCGCAGGCTTTGACACGGGACAAGGGAGGAGCTCGTCAGTCGACCCAGTCCATTAAACTACGAGAAGTCACTTGCCAAAAAAAAAATAAAATAAATTTTTTTTCTGTATTATAAGCTAAGACATTCAGGCAAAACTCATTAAGTCATGTCAGAGTTGCTCCAAAAGTGTCTATGTAGTAACAAGTGTCAAAGCCTGAAATGGTACGTAAATTTAATTCATAGTCAATCCATATTTCTCCATCCCCATCCAAATATCGCACAGATAACACGGTTAGGCTGGCTGCATTTGACCCTGTTTATGTCTGCCATTAATTACGGTGCAGTTCAGCTTGAGCAGAGCTTTCTGTTGCATGACTTCTGTTTCTGTTTCTCTTTAGAGAGATACAACAAAAACAGCTCTTTTTATTTATTTTTTTTATCTGTTTGCTTTAATCTCCAGGCTTTTGCTCCAGCTGAGCACTCTGCGGTTCACACTCCTAATTGAACTTGTATGTGAGTACTAATAGACCAGTTTTATTTGTTGTTTGTTACATTTGGTGCAACTTGCTTTTTCTTTCCACTGTTAGGCGAGAAGAAATGGGGAGGGAATTGAAATATAAAAGAGCAAAAGTCTCTTGATGTTTGCTTGTGTTGTAGCGCTGTGTGATGGGACTCTGGGGAGAGATGCTCACATCTCAGCAGGAAAGTCAACCCACAGTCCTGCCTCTGTACTCTGGTGGGTTAGCATCAATGAATACCATGGATGATACACAGATGATCATGTCTTTGCTCCATGTATGGCTGTTATAGGTTCAGAATGTAACATTTTGAAGCTGTATAGTTTAAGAATTCCTCAAACCCCCAATGTCATCCTATTTCAGGGTTTCCTTATACAACAAATCGCCCTGTCAGCCCCTTCTCTAGGATTCATATCTCAAGAGATGAGATACTGCTTCAAATATGAGATTAAAAGGATTTTAGTGCACATACATAAACTACAATAGTAGCTGATTTATAACCGTACTTCTATTCAGAAAGTAAAACTTATATTTATTGCGCACAGACTGCTACATTTCAAACCAACTAAAAAGTATGCACAATAATGAAATTTAGAGCGCTTTATGCCCCCTTCTGTTGACAAGCTTTATGGGAATACTGATTTCACGTTCCAGCATGACATGAAACCTGCCAACAATGCCAAATGTACCAATTCCTGGTTTAAAGAGGCATGACTGCTTCACATTGCTGAATTGGCTAATTCATCTGACCCAAACCTCATAAACTGTGGGGCAGTGTCAAGTGGGAAATAAAAGACTTCAGCCTAACATTGCAGACAACCTAAAGCCAGCTATTAAAGCAACCCTCAACCTCACCATGATAACCTTCATGCCACCTTGCAGTAATTCATGCAAAGGGAAACCCCAACCAAGAACTGAATGAACACTTTTGAGTAAACTGAGTTTTTTTTTTATTTTTTTTATTAATTTCATTTAATTTTAGCTATAATTAAGCTTTTTAACTGCAGTTTCTAATGTATCACTGGGTCTTCCTTTTGACCTAAACACGGCTGCATGGATTCTAACAATCTATTCTTTCTTTTTTAATATAAATAAATGAGAAGTGAATGCTTTACAGAATTCTGCACACAATGATTACATCTATTTAAATGCTTAAAATATAAGTTAGGCTTATTTCTGGTGTGTGCAAACTGGTACACGGAGAGTGAAGCTGCAGTCATGAAGGATTCTCTCAGTAAATATTCCAGCAGGGCAGTAAAAAAAAAAAAAGAAGAAGAAGAAGAAGAAGAAGAAGACGAAAAAACTCATTCCACTGTGTTTCTACCAACTCTGAATGCCATACGTGCTTGAAATGAACAATAGTGTGCAGCCAAAAGCAGCCAGTAGGGGGCACTGACATAATGCAAGACCCTGCCAATCTGTTATGCCTGGCTGGCCCACAGAGATGTTTGCAGTAATTTAGTTCCACTGCCAATATATAAATAGGAATACTGCTGTTAGCACAAAAGAGTGAGTGGGGGTAGGAGGAGGGTGGGGTACGAGGGGGAGCATACTGTCGAATGAATGTGAATTGCTCCCCTGCTCCCATTTCAACATCAAAGTAATCAAGGAAAACAAGCTTTTTTAATCGAAAGTATGCAATTAGAATAAAGCAGAACTGTCCTGGCTGTATGCACCAAGACATTAAACGAGTGAGGAGAGAGTGGAAGCACAATCAGTTTAAGCCGCTATCGGACTGCCTGCTGTAACAGATAATGTAGCACCTTTCATATGAGTCCTGTGCTGTTACTCCCAAGACTGGACCACTTCTGGTGGATCTGAGGTCAGAGGAAACGGCGGTCTTTGCAAACAGCCATGATCATTCTGCAGGAGATGCATCTATTACAGGCATGTCTTGTTGTTGTTAGAGATGAACATGATGTTTGCATTATCAGCCCTACTTCATCTAAACAGGGTTTTCCTCAAAGGAAAAAAAAAAATAAAAAATAATGATGCATATTACCGGAACATGTCAGAGAGCGCAGCCACTAGTGTGTAACAATGCAACTCTAATTTGCTCGCGTGGCATTGATGCTCTCTGTAGCCTTAACCTCTCTTTCCCTCCACTTGCAAATAATCCCTCCATTGCCATCTATAGGCATACCCCATGCTGTCCTGTCCTATGCAGTGTCAAAACAATGATAAACATTTGGCTGCTATAGGAGCGCTCTGGAAACCAGCCAAGCTGAATGGGCTGTTTTGTTTCACTGAACAATAGCGCTGCTAAAAGTACTTAACAGCTGTGCTATGTTCTGGGCTCCCCACAGACCCACAACAGTACAGCATTCTGGAAGTGTTGCCTTTTTGCAGTTGTTTGTTTCTTTATCCTTCTGGGAACCACAATATACATCCAAAATACAACGTTCTGCCTAAAGAACAGGATCACAGACTGTTTAAAACAGGTGTGTTTTTGTTGCTAGCAACTGAAATCAGAAGGCATCGTTTGAACATTTGAATTTTTAAATCAACTCTATGTTTTATCATTACAATCCGATGCTACTTCAGTACTGTAAAACACGTCTCTTTTTTTCCCCATCAACTTTCCACACAGATAAGAACATCCACATCTCAACACAATCTATACAATATTTATTTTTAAACCTCTCTTTCTCCTCAGCCCCCCTTTTTTTCATGCAACTGCCAGAAGCCGTAATGAAACCAGATAGCATCTTTAGATAGAATCTGTCCCCTGGACAGCCGAACACAGTAACTTCTGGTAAACCAGTCACTGAGGCATCCAGTCTGTGCAGGTTAACTTCATTCTCTGCAGGACGAGACCTAACAGCTGTCATTTTGGATCGATTTCTCCCTGAATCCCAGTGTAATAAACACTTGCAGAGTGGTTCTGCTTTGGTGATGTCTGAGTGTAATGAGGGTCTATCACATGACTGACAGATAATATTTCTGCCTCATCTTCCTTTCTTACCCAGATACCCTCAATATATCTTCGTCTTCACCTTGTAAACACATGGGGCAGTTATATATGTTGACCTTCCTTCTGTTATCTTCCAAAAGATGTCAAAGCAGATTTTGTTCCAATATATATATGTATATATAGTTTTTAGCAAGAGAATGTGCGCCAGACAGATTATTTCATTATGACAAATTAGATTACCTCATCTGGGTGAAGCCTCTGCTTTTTTTTTTTTGGTCATATCTGTTGTGTTGTTTCTTTTTTGTGGCTGGATTTTTGCGTTTTCATCTTAGACGGCATGTTCTTTTATGCTGTGCTGACTGTCAATCACCTGACACCCACGGGGAGAAATTCAAGTCGCTGCCACAAAATAATACCTCAAACAATAACCACAATAATAATATGTCAACATGTCACCTTGCAAACTTGTCACGTCGACGTCTTGTTCCCTTCGACTGTTTTTGTTAGAGGAGACAGCGGTTAATTTCCAGTTTTACACAGTAATGTTTGTCTTCTGACAACAACAAATGTCACAAGAAGTACAAGTGCAGAACATTTGTGAAATAGAACCCTGCATGAAGACAGTGGCATAAAAGACTTCAGATGTCAAGTCAGGAATCCTTTTTGTGGATATGTAGAATTAAACAATGCAAATACTGTTTTATTGTGGTATATAATCACACAATTTCTCATAGACTGCTTTGAACTTGTTCAAATAGCAAACAAGCTCACAGTATGATGAAGACCAAGCAGCACAACAGACAGGTCAGGGGTAGAGGTGTGGAGCAGTTTCAAGCCGGGTTCGGTTGTCACAAAGCATTGCTCAGTCTATCATCTGAAAATTAAAACAAGATGCTCCACCTGAAAACCTACCAAGACGTGGTAGTCCACCTTACATGCCTACCGAGGAAAATATTACTCAAAGAGACAGTCAAAAGGTATATGGTAGTTCAGGAGGAGTTGCAGACCTCCATAGGTCATGTAGGAGAATCTGTCAATATGACCACTATTTGTAGTTTCTCAAAAAAAACATGCTAAAAAAATAAACTGCAAAAAATTCAGATTGGAATGGAGGTTTTCCTTTTAGTTAGACAGACCATGTCACAATGGAATGGTTAAGCTCAAAGCCTTTTCATTTGTAAGAATGGTCCAGTCAAAGTCCAGACTTACATGTGGTATAATTAAGAATAAGTGGCAAGACTTGAAAACTGCTGTTCGCAAGATGGTGAAGAAGAAAAATGGGAATAAATTTAAATGTCGACATATGTAAAAACGCAAATCCATACCACATCTTACTTATAAGACACTAAAATAATGATAATTAGAGATGTCCACTGATGTCTGAATGTGGTTGAGAAGCTGTGAAAGGTTGTTGATTAAACGTGCAAACGAATGTGTTAAGCTTTTTCTAAATGTCAATTTTTCAGTTACGTATAGACAGGACAAAAATAGGTTTGGAAAGGTAAACTTTAACGTATTTTTGGACTAAATAAAAGACTGCCTGACCTTAAAGGTTCATAAAGTGGGAGTTAATAGAAATCCATTGGTTGGAGGGTTTGGTTGGATGTGTCTCTTTATAAAGCACAGCCCTGATAACGGGCAGTGAGTGAAGATTTCATATCTTGATACATAAATGTGTTTTTTTTCATTCTTTAGTCATTCACACAAGGACACACGAGGAGCAGATTCAAGCCAGTTTCACATGCAGCTGATGACTGACAAATGAGATCCCATAAAATTATCCCACAGTTAAAGTTTAACTGCTGAAAGTTGTGTCATTTTAGTAATTTAGGCATTCAACCAGTGTGATTGGCATGAAAAATGACAGCTGGAATGGAAACACTGGATTATAATAAAACTGTATCCGACATGGCTGAAATAAAAAAAAAGTATATATTTATATATTTATTTTTGTTATTTAGACCAGTAAATCGTTATTTATGCTTCTACTTTTCTAAACCAGCACAGATAGAGAGTTCATAAATAGCAGTGTGAGTTGTAAATTAGCAAAACATCAGTCTCTTATTGTTATCTGAAAAAAGGTTTACAATAGCAACTCATCAATTGTTTTTTTCATCACAGTTGCACATTTCACTCTTTATCTTGAGAACATTTCACAAACACGATTAATGAAGGAAAAAGCTCCCATCAGATTTCATAATAAAGCCAATTTTAATGAACCTTTCTGTGAACTTAAAAGTGACTATGCATTTAAAACATTGTATTTAAAATGCTCCTGTTTATAATCTCCAAAATTAGTTAAAGACAGAAATTTAATATCTCTGATTTACTTTGTCTATTTGTTTTCTGTAACAAATAACAAGTTACATAGAAGTAATAATACCTAAAGAAAACAACTTTAAATTAGTATATTACGTAATTAAACATAATTGCTAGACTTCTATGCACACTTCCATCACAATATTAGCTTAAAAAATACCATAGTTTAACACTCCTTATCTGTTCTTGTTTGCTCTGTGCGACTGCTTGCGATTCCCCTTTCACATGTGAAAAGATCTCCAAATATAACGCTAATGTGTGATTGACAAGGACATTAATTATTTTGCTGGAGTTGAGAGAGTGACAAAGTGCTGACAAAACGGCTTTGCTGAGTAGTGCAGTAAAATGAATATTTTGTTCCACAGAGCCTGATAAGAATGGAGCTATTGCTTGTCATGCAAAAACAGCAGTAGCTGCCAGGGTTGCACGGAAAGTGGAAAAGGAACGCTGGCTGCTTGAAGGACAAAACATCCATGTGAAAATAAAGCTGCTTACAATGTGGTTGATTCACAGTCAGCCTGATCACCATGCAGGAGGGAAAACATTAAGTCAGTTTAAAAGGTGCAGCTCATTAGACACGCAGTGATATAATTAATTTAGTAGTAAAATAAGTAAAATAGTTTTAGTTATGATGAATTGCAAAGCCCAGAAATTCTCATAAAAATGTATTATTACACATGATTAATAGGTAAAAGGTTCAAGGAGTTTATTTGTCATTTTAACTCATGCTAAAAGCCTGATGTGAAGTAAATAGTTACTCTGGTCCCTGTGCGAGCCTATTACAAAATCAGCAAAAATTTTTTGTATAAAAAGCAAAAAATTGTAAAATAAAATAATAATAATTAAAAAAATCCCTGGAGTAAATGGGTAATTTCACAACATGGATTTACCCACTTATTACAAGGCTTTTTGAACTATGTTTTTATTTTTATTTTTAATAATTTACTTTTTTTTTTATAGAAACACAAACTCTATGGTATATGAACTCAAAATTTGGCCAGGGCTCATTCTGCATGAATTACTGCATCGGTGCAGCATGGCATGGAAGCGATTAGCCTGTGGATGCCATGAGACACTGAGGAAGTCCTGACATCTTTAATTCAGCTCATCTGCATTGTTGGGTTTGGTGTCTCTCCTCTCATCTGCTTGAGAATACTTTAGAGATATTCTGTGGGTTTGGGTCAAGTACATTTGCTGTTCAGTAAAGCAAGGCGATACCACGGTTATTAAAGCAGGTGTTGGCATTTTTCGCAGTGCAGGTAGGTTACAATTCCTGCTGGAAAATGAAACAGGCATCTCCAAAAAGCTGTCAGTAAATGTTAATATGAAGTGCTCTAAACTTTCCTGGTTGATGGCAGATTATTGACTTGAAACATCAACAGACCAATTCATCACTGGCTGTGGAAATGGTAAAAGTAACACGTTGCACTAAGTTTCACTCTTTCATATTGATAAAAGACTCTCTTCTAAAAAGACCTATCTAATTGTTTAACAATAATTCACACACTTTCTTCATTCAAATTTATTATGTCACATTGAATCGAACCCAAATTGTTCTAAAAATATTTTTTTAGCTATAATATAATGTAATTCTGTTACAATTCTTTGAATTACTCTTGTGAAAAAAAATGATAAAAGTGCAACTTTCAAAGATGTAATATTGTGGTGATACAGGAGCTATGAATTATGTGGCTGATATTTCATCGCTCCTGTAGCAGGGTTTTTATACTGCTTAGTATAAAAACATATAAATATTTTGTAAAACGTCACACGGTCTATTCTCATTTTTTTGAGCTGTAAAACATAATCTCCAAAATTAACAAAAACACGAGTTCTGTTGAATATCTATATGCGCTTCTCTTCTTTAATTAATAACTTAAAGTTTCAATACTTGAATTTATTGAGCTGCACCTACATTACCTCTATTCCGGATTGAATAATTTAACAAACGTACATTTCCAGGTTACATGATGTTGTTTGTCCTGCATTAAGGACAGGAACAAGATGCTTCAAACCGAAAGATTACTATCATTAAAGTAAAATGTACCAGCTCCCTTTCCTCCCTCACTCATTCCTGGTGTTATCGGGGAAAAAAGCTAACACACAGGAACTGTGAATGGCGCTGTGTGTGTTCCATGACTTCAGCCCTCTATATCGCATGCACCAATCGTCCCCTCCACTCCCAGAACAGGGAGACCTCATTAAGGCAGGTTAAGTCAACCCACTAATGGCTCCTCTCAGAGCTAATAACATGGGGTCAGCTAATATTACACATCGCTTTGTTCGATTCATCAAGCTATTTATCATGTAATATTAACAGCCAGATCACAAAATCTCTGCAATAGTCATAATAATGTTCCTGTGGCTTAGGTTAAGACAGGCAGCTCTTAGGATGTTGGCAGGTGGCTTAAAGGGGCAGCAGACTACGAGCTCCCTTGAACTGAAAAACATATCTCTTAAAGCTGAGTAGGAGGATTTTCAGTTATGAGAAAACATATTTATTATTTATGTTCGTGCCGAATAAATCAGTCACAGGAATAAAGCACACGCCTGTTACAAAAATACAGGTTTCAGTGTTATTTCTCCATTGGTTGGCAAATATCTCAAGTCAATGGTCGTTACTCTGTAATTTGTCAACGCATGCAGTCAAATCACATGCAGAGCTTCTCTAGCCTTAAAGATTGCTGCCTTGGTCATTGGAATGGTTGACATTGCACTGCCAAGCAGAGAAGCTGATGTGATTTAGCATAATTTGAATAATGGCATTCATGAAAATGTGCGAGAGTGATGAAATTTTAATGGAACTGGGAATAACACAACTGCTCCTCAATTACTGTAGTTTTCTGAATGACTCCGAGGAAGAAATTGTGACATGGATTATTTCATTACTGTATCATCAGTGCTTTTGTTAGGCTGACTTAATTACTGGTGATACCCATATTGTTGCAGAAATGTGAAAAGTCTAGTGTTCTAGTCATAAAGTGTTTTGTAAGCTCATTCTGCTCTGTTTGACAGTGGCAGTTAATGAAAAATGCAGTGTTTCTGCAACCTAATGGATTTTTTAGCTTTTCCATTAACTTCCAAATGTACTTGATATTTTTTTATTTATTTATTTTGTATTATTATACATTACAACCATAATGTACAATGTATTTTAAGGGAAACAATACACAGACCAACACACAGCAGTATTTAATGCTTTTAAAAGATTTTTTTTAACAAATAAACACCATATAATGTGTATTTGTATCCAGCCCTGTTTGCTCTGATGCCCCTAAATAAAATCCTCTGCAACCTTCAAAGTCACCTTAAAAATAAATGGAGCCCAGCTATTGCACAGATCACAAATACTCATTTGCAGTGCACTTCATATCTTCAAAATCACTTCAATATCTTCAAAATGCATACGAATTAAACTATCTGATGTGGAAAAGTGATTATATTTAAGTCAACTTAGGAGAAACATATTTTTCTAAATTTAATTTGCTTTCTGTAGTACAGATTAAAGATTGTAATAAAACAAACCAAGCTGACCATTGGTTAATTTCTGACACATTACATATAACATGACACGTCCAATCTTTACTTTAATGCATTTTCCCAAATTCTATAAGGTTTTCTATTGATTATTTGCCTTTTAAGAGGGGAAACACAAGGCAGCTTTTCTGATATCAAACAATTAACCCAACATTTGAAAACTGTGGTATTACAAAGAAAGTTTGTGTTGGAGACAAACTGTGTAGCTATTGCTGTGTTAACCTTTTACAATCTCTCTTGAGGCACGCTTGACTTGGTGTGTCCTTCTTCAAAACAACAGATGTTGCTGCTGAGAAATATATATCCACCCTGCTGGAAAGCACCAGAGCAGGTAATTCAAAGGAAGCATGTTATCCAATCACAAACACCAAGGAAGTTTCTGTACACTTTATTGCAGAGCATCACATATTTATTTGTTAATATTTTGTTTGTGTTGAACTCCTCCTCTTTAAGTCCTTGTGATAGATTACATAGATACTAGCAGAAATGGTTTTACTAACCACTGCAAATTACTTTTGTTCACACCAAGATTAATGTCCATTTGGGGATGTGCAGCCATGCAGAAGGGCATCAAGATATTTAAGATACATTTCATTTAGCTTTTATCTTCATTACTTATTGTAAAAGTAAAAATTATCTTCAAATGTTATTGGAAATCTGCAGTTAATTTGTCTTTATGATGTCTGAACTCTGAGGTCCCATCATTATGTGCAGGTTTTGAACAAGCGTAAAAAGTGAAATTTGGAGATAATTAATACTGGATTAGGTGGAGTTCTGCTGTGTTGCAGATACAATGAACAGATACATCATCATGATCCGATGCATTCAAAATAAACACAGATCCAATACAACTGAACAACAACTGAAGGTAAAATGGCATTACATGTGCTCGAAAAATACATAACACAAGCCCTTATATGAACTTTTTGATCTTCACTGGAAAAACATGTTTCACTCTTAAAATAACAAACATACCAGTAAAATAGTTTAAATGTGGTCAGATGAGGACCCAACTAATTAAAGAATAACTTTCAAAAAGTATTGCAAGAGAAATAACTTTGAACTACATTTGGTCAGCAGTGCATCAAGCCCACATTGCACACATGAAGCTGTTTGTCACATTAAAATCTTTTTGTTATGGTGTTTAATTGTTTCCTTATTTCTTGCTTGCTGCTCATTTGGTTCTGTGATGCGAATACAGAAGGGGGAAACAGTTGTGTTGCATCTTTATTCTAAGAAAATAAGCAGAATCCCTCATGCAGCATCTGGTGTGAAACATTCCATGTATGTACTAAGCGTTTTCAATGCACCCATACACACCAACATAACATTATCGTTGCCATCTGATAGTCTGTGGCTGCCCCTTTTTGCTCTGAAGTGGTACTCTGCAAAGATTTAATTCCACATATAGCACACTGGAATACATTAAACTAGAGTTTAAAATGGTTTTTGTTGCAGCTTGTAACCATGTGTTTCAAGTGCTCCGTTAAAAAGAATTATTTAAATAATAATTCTTATTATTAGATTAACCTAAAACTTTGATCTCCCTAATTTAAAAAGGAATCAGTGCCCCTCCTAAACTTTGACACGAACGAGCAAAACATACATCCAGGGCTCACTTATTGAGGTAATCATTTTAAACGCCCTGCATCCTCCTTCTGACTGTACTGTACTTTTCTTTTAGACTTTCTCTCATTCGATATAAAAGACTGTTGATGTTAATTTATTTTCATCTGTGGATTATTCTTTTGTGTCATTTCTTAAGTCCACATCCACCCTCAGGATGAATGAGTGCTCTTATTATTTGACTCTCTACTCACAGTCAGTTTTCTCTGAACTCAGCCACAGAGGAAATGGTAAAGGCAAAACATAAACCAAAAAAAGCATGTTGCTGCTCCAGAGGTATAAAGCTGGCTTTCTTTGTTTGCCTTGTTTATGCTGTTTTATGTCACAGCTTTTATTCTGACACTCACTGGAGGTTCAAAGTCGGAGGGCAGGACATGTGTTTTCTATTTTTATATAGAAAACACATTGCTACACAGGACCGGAGGCTTTTGTATATATGAAAGGTTCAGATGCATTATGTAAAATAAACTTTAAGTATATGATATCATGTTTTTGTCTTGTTTTTTTGCAGACATGAACTGTTATGGGGGGAAAACAACAAATTAACAGATGCTGCACAGCAATGAGCATGTGAACTCTCCAGAATTCATGTCACATCTGCCAAATTATTACTGAAAAACTATTCATACAGCTTCTTTCTGTGTGCAGCACACATTGAAACTCTGATCAAAACGATTCATCTGTGTTTGCTGAAGACATGCCAACAACTCATCTAAACAGGATCTATTTATACAATATAATTAAAAGGCTTTCAACAAGGCTGGGGAACCACAAAGCTCATCCTGCTATTATATTTGTCTGCTTTGGTTTAGCCTCTTATTTGAAGTCAGATATATACATGGAACTGCACAGTACTCAGTCTATCTTTTTGTTTATCTCAGTGTAGGCGTGTGTAAACATGGGCACATACTGCAGCATGGTATATGCTCTTATGTCTTCAAGAGGAATGGCTAAATGGTCAAAGCAAAGAGAAATAATACACATCTTCAGCGAGGGAATGCCTTTGTGCTCTAACCTGTGACCTTTTCCCTTAGTTTTGGTTTAAATTAGATGACTGCTTACACATTTTCCTTCAAAACAGACTGTCAGATTGCTTGGTACCGTTGTCTCATCTGCTGTTGTCAGCTTTCTCATGGCCCCCCCTCTCCCTTCTCTGCCTGACAGATTTTAGCACTAAAAATTATATAGTTAACAGCTTTTTGGCCCTTTGAGGATTGGTGCACACCTAATTAAGGCATTTGAAAACTAAAATTAAACATTACTTACCAAAACGACACAGGACTAATTACGTCAGTCCCACATTCCTTTCAAATTGCTCAATCAAGTCACAAAGGCAGATGCTGGTTTATCCATTGATTCTGCTAGAGAAACATGAGAGAAACCAAACAGATTTGCCCACCTCTACTGACATCTGATCATAATGATTACTTGTCAGTCACTGTAAAATCTCTAGACTAGTTCTATTTAAAAAAAAAAGACTCATTTCAATGATATTTACATTCTGTAAATTTAATGCTTTTACACTACCTTCCTATGTATTCATATCCCTTGACCTTTTTCGCTTTTTGTCCAATTACAGCCATAAACATGAAAGTATTTTATTGTGATTTTATGTTATTGGCCAACACAAAGTTGTGTGCATAGCTCTTATATGTGAATTGGAATTCTGAAACGTTTGGCATACATTTTTATTCTTCCGCCCTGAGTCAATACTTTGCACAACAACCTTTTGCTGCAATTGCAGCTGCAAGTCATTCTGAATTTGTCTCTGCCAACTTTGTAAAACCAGAGATTTAAAAGTCTGCCCATACTTCTTAGCAAAATGTGTTGAGTTCAGTCCAACTGCATGTGCCACACATAGCATTTTGCATGCAACTAAGAGAAGTTTATTTCCTCTCTGACAACAGTAGCTTCTACTTATTTGTCATGTTTCCTACGTGGTTTATGGTTTCAAAGTTGCAAACCTGTCAGTGTGGCAGCGGCTAAAAACAGAATTTCACTGCATTATATGTCTGTGAAAATGTCTTATTTTGTTTGTCTTCTAACAAGAGAACAAAAAAAGAAGCCAACAAAATAAGCTTTGTTTGGCATTTGGCAGCATTAAAAGTATAGTGAACATAAGAAATGAATGCAAAACTGTAATAAGTTGATGTTGATACACTAATAGTTATATAATGATCTTTAGACAGTTCATACAACAAATTATACTATGTTTGCTCCGCTTAGGTGTCATACAGAAATTTAGATCTGCTAGTAGGAATCCAGTTATTATTTGTATTTGAAAGTATACCAAATATACCAATGAAACCATCTGCAAACAGCTTCCAGCATATGAGAAAGCCAACAGAGGTGTCCATATAAATAATGCAGCCATAATCAATCTGAGGTAAGAAATGAATGCATATTTCTAATGAGATAACTATTGTTTGTGGAGGCTTTATGAATAATTCTTATAATTCAAAATTGATGTTACCACACTCTTTAACAAGAATAAACTTACAAAAAGTAGTAGCATTTATCCCCTTCTTTTAATCAAAAGGGGAGCATGTTTTCTATCCTTTCATCACCAACCTTTAACTCTCATCATTTCTATAAAAACTTGACCTTTATAGAAACATGTTTCAAACTAAACTTGATTTTCGACATATACATATTAATAGTATTCTTAAGGTCAAAAACGATGAGGCCAGAGCAGAGAACTTGCAGTGAAGTTAAAAGAAAAGTATTGAGGGGCATTTGTGATATCTGAATATATTTTAGCTAATAGAAGTCAAAGGTTAGAGGATGTTGTCCTTTCCTGAATGTAAATGTTGAATATTTAACTGGGTGGGGTTGAACTTTTGTGGTTTTTGTTAGCAGAGTATGTGATAATTTTTACGTGAGAGTGCTGCTCCCAAGAGCCTTAGATGGTATGTCAGTCAATAGAGAATTATTTCTTTCTAAATGTTGAAAAAAGGAAGAAACACACAAAAGGGCTGATCAAGTGGTGGCGGTGCCACACAAGCTCTAAAATTCAAGATTTGATAACATATTGTAGAGACTTTGTCAGTATATAAAGTGATGAATAATTCACTGTTCTTTGGCCTACATTATTATAAGCTGTACTGGTATAATAAAACAGTGCTCTTATAGAGAACCACTCAATAATCATAGCTAGGTATCACAAATCTTCTCTTTACTTTCCAGGTGATATTTTCTTTAACAACATGATCTGTCATGTTGTTAAAGAATTTTATACAATCCTGCTGGGTCCTTGAGCAGCTATTGGACTCCATAACCATCAGTGCTCCCAACAAACTCATTAAGTGTTTACATCCCTACTGGTATTTGCAGAGTTTAAATTATTTTAAAATAACATTGCACATTTGTTTTTCTGCACCATTTTAATTTTTCATAAATTGTAAATAGTCTGTTGTCTTCAAATAAATCATACCACTCAGTTGCACATCTCTTGGATCAGAGTACTCTATTTCTGATAACTGCACAGTGTTCATGTTATAATACTGTATAGCATGCTATTGTAACCCATACACCAAGAGTGCGTGATTACTAAGAGATTAACGCTACAAGAGGCGGTGTGTTTTATTCTCGGCAGCACCAGTAGGGGGCAGTCTTTATCTTCAGCTTGTGTGTGTGTATGTTGGAGAAGCGCGTGAAGTAGAGAGAAAGAAACGCACGTACAAAATTATTGATAAAAAAGGAGAGAAGTGAGGATAAAGTGTGGGAAGTGAGTGCCGTATGTTGGGATATCGCTGAGTGAACCGCGGACATTGACGGAGCTGGATAAATGTTTACTCTGGTGAGTAATATCGGTAAAAGAAGCTAACAGCTAGCAAAGCTATCGGTGTAGGACAGTTGGTTAGCGAATTGACTAATAATTGGCTTCATCTAGCATAGTAAAAAGTTAGTTAATGCCAGTAAACCAGTCGCAGTATTTTTGGAGACTTTTAGAGTTTAAGTATGTTATCCAGTAAAATATTGTAATGACGCCAGCACACCACACATGTAGTCCCGCCAAATGGGTTTATTAGTAATTAGAAACGAGTCGCTATTTCTGAGGCCGCAGCTGACACCTCCAACAAACCGTTGCTTTCCCCGAACGAGCTTCCTGCTAACACCCCCGAACTCCCTCCTCTTCCGGCCCTGTCCTCCCCTGATCCCCCGCCCACATGACATGTCTGTCACATGTGAGTGGGAGTCAGCAGAGTCAGACAGGGGAAGCCTATAACTTTATACACACAACAATAAAGATCACAATGTAACATGCAACAAATACACATAACCATATGGACACCAGCAGAACTAAAGCACAGAATCGTTACAATATGTTTATTGGTTAATATTAAAATTGTTAAAAGTTAATATTTGATAGAGATTTAACTGTTTAATCTAAAGCATGTTGTAATTTCATGATAGGTGAAATTTGATATAACTGTCTAAAACATACATGGAGAGGTTGTCTCTACTTTCATGTTAAAAAGCTAAGCATTGTGGAATAATTCATGATATTTCAATGCTATGAAACATACCGGAAATGGCCTGCATTGTACCATACTCCACTGAAAAGAGAGAAGTGTCGAGTTGAACCAGGCGAATGTTAATTTAATATTTGGAAGGGAGTGAACGTCTTTGTTCACCTCCTTTGCTGTTATTGCTAAAACTACAGGCAGACTACAATCTTTACCTGAAAACAACTAGCTCTTCCATTTGTGACCATGTACAAATGATTTTTTTTAAAAAATGATTTCTGTACAGCTTTGGTGGTTCATGTTATTGAGATACTGCAACACACCAAAACTGGAGCAATTTTGAGTTCATCAGAAGGACAACACATCGAAATCCAAATGTAGGACTTTCCTAAAATAAATACTGTTATACTTTTAGATAGAATGTTAATTATAACTATAATTAGTTTTTTTTCTTCTAAAAAACCCTTTGTCAATTTAGCTTTGAGCACAAAGATTGGCTTGTTCCTAAGTGTTGCTCTCAGCTTGAAACCCTTCCAGAGCTATCATCTCAAGGGATGTTTATCACATAGCTGAGGGGTTGGATCCCTCTTACTGCTGAGGGAAAGACCCCGTTGTTAAGTAAGTGGATGGATCCTGGGTACCTCCAACTAATAATGTGGCATCACTTCCAGGAGCACAAAGCAGTCCCCTGAATACCAACAGGATGCTGCTGGGTCCTTAAAGGCACGCAACCACCAGCAGACAAGCGGTGCCAATTAGCACAGGGCCCCTACTCATCAGCCATGTGTTCAGATTTGATTAGAAAAAAAACATTCACCGCATCAGAAGACAAAACCGTCCCCTTGGGCACTTCACTTCCTCTCATATCCTTATTTGCACCATTAAAAGGGACTTTATTATGATGCTAACTGTGAGACCACTTTGCAGAGTGTTGTGGGGAAGAATGGAAGCAAACTAGTTACTGTATTGCATCTTTGTTTCCATCCACAGAGGGACTCTACCAGATGACCTGAATAAAAATCATGCTCTCTGTCTGGCCTCCTTGAACACTATCTGAAGAGGGTAGGAACTGAGAATCATCCTGTTTTTAATGGCTACTTTTTTGCTGGCATTTGCAAAGTGTGCAAATGAATAGAAGTCTCTTGTGCTCCCAAAAGGTGTGGCATTGTGCTACTGATGGCGCAGCTGCCTTTCAGAGTTCAGGAAACATCACCTGGTAAGCTGGTCCACACAATATTATTTATACTCTTTTTACATTACTTTCAGATTCCTAACAAGTTCCTTCTTTTTGTTAGCTATATTGTCTCTGCCTGATGTAGGAAACAATAGACGCAATGAGCTTTCCCTCAAGTCCTCAAAAAAAAATTTGGTCTTTAATAAGAGTATGTTTTAAGTCACATTCTCTCACATTTGCAGTTATTAATCTTGTTTCAAGATCAGTTTTTGTTTCACTTCAGATACATTTATTATATGTTTATTTCAGAAATAATATTTTCAGTGACAATACGTTCTTCAATACCAATGTTTCTTTTCAGTATCTTTTTAAGCTGTCATCTTTTTTAGAGCTGGAGTTTTAAATATGACTCCATTATACACAAAGAGGCTGAATGTTAATTTCTTATTACACAACAGCTCAGTGAGTGTCTATGAACAGCAAACTCTTGGAGAAATCTTTTGGAAAAAGAGCATCTCTACAGAATAATACTGCCACCATCGTGTTTCAAAGTGACGTTTTTGCCACATTTGAACTAAGTGACTCCATGTTTCTATTTTTCCAACAATGACTTTCTCCTTGGCTTTCTTGCATAAAGGCTATAGTTTGGGGAATTATTGAAACTACTAGTTGCTTTGTTGACAGATTCTCCTACCTCCATTACTTTTTTCTAAGTTTGGCATAATGTTTTAAAACCTAACCCTGCCAATATGAGCTTTTCCCCGCTTGGTCTTCATGATGTCATTTGTTCTCTAACACATCTGAGAGGTCTTCACAGAACAGCTGTATTTACATATTAAATTACACACAGATGCTTTTTGTTTTCCAGTTAGGTGACTTCTGAAAGCATTTGGTTAAACACTTTTATTGAGAGGTATCAGAGTAACTGGCTTAACAAATATGCATGTCTTGTTTAATTTTAGGAAAGCCTTGTACAATCTCCCCTCCATTTCTCAATTATGCCCTGCTTTGTGTTGTCATATCATATAAAATCCCAATAAAATAAAAAAAGCAACAAAATTGATCCTCAATGCTTTGATTTTTTTTTTATATTTGTGTTAAGATGTTTTGATTCTGGTTGCTTTTCATATGATGTAAGACCTTTTTATGCTGCTTATCTTTTTCAGTTCAGCAAATTCTTTGTTCATCAAATCAGTCATCACAAAGTGAGCCCTGTGCCCTCATTTGACCCTGCTATTTTTTATAAAAGGTATTCAAAGTGCTTTGCGCTAATCTGATGAAATGTGTTTAACATTGTTTGTACACTTCTTCAGAGGCAGCGGCTTTATTACAGGCAAAGCCAACAGAAGGCATGGCATAAGAATGCTGACAGGAATATTAAACGAGGCAGCCTGAGCAATATAGAATATAAATGAGCTTATTTTACACTGCAGAGCTCTGCAAACCAACAAACAGACTTCTCTATTTGTAATAAATCATTCCCATTCAGATGGCCTCCACTCTTAAGGCATTGTTTAATATTATCTGCAAAGAGGGGAGAAATAAATTGGTTTACATTGCAAAAAAAAGGTGCTGTGGTCGGAAAGCATCGCATGATGATGAAAGATGGAATATACTTGACTTATTGACGATAATGAACGTGCAAAAGAATGTTGCGTAGGGGGTTGGCATGTGGGAGCAATATTCATATTCTGCAGAGAAATCCCAAGTAAGCAGTAAATGTAGCAGAGTAAGATTTTCTGAAATAGTATTTAAGTCCCTGTGCACCACTTTCAATAGAACATAAAATGTAATTCAATGCCTACACACCAACCTACTATCCTGCCTGTGCATTGAAGAGATACATATTTTGTCAGAATGGTGCAGAGTAAATATGAAATGACAATTACTTTGCTGAAGAAACATCCCTTTGCATCATTCATGTTCTAGGCATTGTGCCATAGAAAACCTTCAATGGCTGTTTCTTTTCTCGATTTGGAGACACAAAAGAAAATGCTCAAAACATACAGGTACAATTAAGTGAACTGAATATTATACTTTGGCTTTTCTTCAGCAAGATCCAAGATCAACAATGACAAAAGGGCATCAAAGGAAAGAAAACAGCATTTTTGCTCCGCTGCCTGAGAACATTTAGAAACACTCCTCCATGTCAAATGTGTTGCAGCATTCCCAAAATGAGTGCATTGTGGCAAAGCCGTTCCCAGCAGAACAGTTACATAAGCGAGGCAGCTACTGAGTACAAAGATGTACAAACTTTAAATATGAATTCAAGAACTATATGATTTTCACGGCTCTGTATGACAGGAGCTGATATATGAATCTGTGCAGAATCAATCTGAAGCTTTGGACAGTCGAATGTGAAAAGTGTGGGGGGGGAATGGAAATTTTGATATTCAAGCATACATATAAAATGCTAAAACTTGGATTCTACCTGCAATATTGGTTATTAGCAGTTTTTTTTCCCCATTTAATCTACAACTCTGAACCTGCAAAAATACATTATATTACATATTGGATGTAATGTGGTTTTTCTGGCAGTATTTGATTGACAAGAAAGGTGTGCGAGGGAGAGTGTGTTACATGTATTTCTTTTTACAAGTTCAGATTCTCACTATTATATAGTGCGGAATGAAAATTACCTTCAAGCAGCAATTTCTTCATTGAACTGTTGCAAGAATCATTACATGTACAAACCTCCATCTTTGGAGCTTGGCCCATTATTCTCTCTTATTGCTCTTTTCCCATATCTCCTCATATGCAGTACAGGCCTCTAACATTTCAGTATTTAGAGATAGGGAGGCACTGGGATCCCTTCTGATCAGATAACATCAGGATACTCTGTTAAAGACTGGACAGCATGCGCTACTGTAGCTTCTTTGGGGCTGAACTATCGTTTCAGGTTGGGGTGATTCTAGCTTGTTTTATCAGATCATTATCTTGTTGGTCATCCTTAAACATCTGTCATATCTTTATTTTTAGAAGCACATATATGACAACCTGATAATATGGAGCATGCGGTGCCAATAGTAGAGAAGTTAAATAGAACGGACATGCTAAAAAGAGAAAAACTTGATTTGGCTACTGCAATGACTTGGCTTAAAGATGTCAAAAACACTCTTTTCTGCTGAATTATTCCAGTACTTTATCTTTGACTATAAAAACAAAACCCTAAAAGCAAAAGAACTGTTGGCCCAGTGGCTGAAGACTTAGCTCTGTTGCAGTCCTGACATTGAGAGCTACCAACCTGCAGCTTTTAGATGCATCCCTTCTCCAACAGACCTGGACCAAAGGAATTGCTTCTTACCAGGGCTCTGCAGAGCTGAAGAAATGCTGATGAGGAAATTGAGCTGTCTGATTCAAGGGTGTAGGAGCAAAGATACACCTGAAGATGCAGGTTGGTAGCTTTCGAGGACTAGACTTGGACATCTCTGTTCTAAATTAAAGTTGTTTCACATGATACATGGTCAAACATGGGTACAATATTGGGAGATTGGTATAAATTTTGGGTTAACAGTACAGATACAGGACAATAAATGAGAAATTTCAATACTTGATTTAAATTTTTTGATTGTCCATTACATGATGGTATTTTAAGGCATGTGTATGATTTTTTTTCAATATATTTTTTTCTTTTAGTCTTCATAGTTCACCACTGTTACAGTGGTGATGGACAGAATGGCCAAGGGTTTTAAAAGCACTCTGTGTATGCGATTTACCACAGTATCAAACAAGAGTCTGTGATTAAAACTGTTAAACACTAAAATTCAGGCTGGATTCAGATATTACTTCTCTGGTTCTGACCACCGTCATTATAAACATAAAAAGGAAAGGTTCCTGTAAAAGATTGCCTTTTCATACCTTTTGTTTTGTTTTTTTCTAAGCTTTTGATATTTTCATTATCCTTTGGGAAAAAGCTTCTTCAGTGGAGAGACTGTTTTTAGTGAAAGAGGGGAAAGTTGCCCTTTCTACCAGATGCATGGATGATTTTTGTCGCAAAAGTGCTTATTATACCCTTTTGCTGTGTCATTAATAGGAGGGCACACATCTGTTTGACATATTCTCATTACAAAGATCGATTTTAGCAAAGAAAATTATCTGATTTCGGCGTGGAGCCATAAAGAGTGACGGGCTTCAAGACAGCAGTTACAAACACCATTTAATTCATAAAGTATTTCATTTGCAATATATGAATCAAGTCCTAAAAGCTCTTTGAATTGCCTTGTTGCTGAAAATGTGCTATATGAATAAAATTACCTTACCTTACCTTAAATTGAATGTTAACAGCTACATAAAACTGAATTATGGAAACTGCTACAAAGCAAGGAGCCTCCTTAGAAGACAAATCTTCTGAAATATTCTTTATTCTTTATCATTATTGCTTTCCAGTGTGAATCTGGGTGCTTTGATTTGCTTGTCAGTTTGTTGCTGATACATACAAATTTCCCTACAGATGTACAAATAAAAAAACTTGTTCTATTCTTTGAACAAGTATAAAGGCTGCTCTTATCCGAGCTTAATATTCCCTAAAAATCAATATTAAATGGTTTTATGCAAAGGTTTGGTGCGATATATGTCCTTGTCTTTTTCTTAGGAGTAAAACCCCTAATTAAGTCTGCACTAAAACCAAGGGACTTAAAGAAAATTATTCTTTACCAGAACATTAATCATAAAAAAAAATTAATGGATATCAAATATTTAATATAGTAGAATGTACAGCTTGTATTACCAAGGATTTTTTTTTTTTGCCAAATTGATCTTGTAGAGGAAAATCCATAATTAAAATTATGCTAGCAAGGACAAATCATTAAGATTTCTTTTCACCTTCATGCTTCAGGAAAAAGAAATATACACCCTGCCAGTGATGTATAGGCTATTAGAGGCAGAAATAAATTATTACTGTCTCATGTAAAAATGGCTGCCTGATTACGTTAGCAAAAGAAAATTAGGTGAGGATTTTTGTGTAACTGAATCTCAGACGTTCAAAATAGGGAAATTAATGACAGTAGTACGGTAACTTTTCTAACCCTAAGATGATGCACACTACATGTAACCTTTCTATCTGTATGTAAAAGGCTTTTGCACTGTGTGCATGTCTATTACCATAAGCATCTGAGTTTGACCATGTTGTCAGTCAAATATTTTTACATGCATCTGGTGAAAACTGTCAAACTAAACTTTTATGCTGTAACATCATATTTTTCAAAGTATTTTCACTTTCATTGTTTTAACATGATTAAGTAAGCAGAAAACCAAAAGTACAGAGTGAACATCTCTGCACACAATGAGATGCAGATTCAGAACAGTGTAGCGCACAGCAAAGACTCTCCAAACAGGATAGAAAGCTTTTTGTTTAAAATCAAACAGGTTGTTGTGTCAGTCAAAGCATAAGGTGGCAACTGTGTTATACAAATTAGGATTCAAATTTGATATTGTGATCAATAAGAACATCACTTATCAGAAGCAAACAATCATAAACTAACTATGTCCAACTTTTTCAAGATTTCAGATCATTTTCTACTTCCTTTTTGCAAAAGAACACACAACTGATTATGTATTTATTACTTCAGGTCCATTGGTGGAAATGGTGATTTCCCTGAAACCTGTTCTCTGCACTGGATCAAAGTCGTTAATGGAAATATTACTAATATTCCCGGAATGGTTCACTACTTTTACTGAAATTACCCCTAAAATCTCATATAACGGAGTCAAATAAATGACTGGTGAGAAGACCTACCAATAGTTTGACACTGAAATCCTCTTCACAGCAAAAGTGGCAAAAGTAATGATATTTAAACACGCACAGAGGAGTGAAAGAAAATATGTGTGCTCACTGAGAAATCATCTCCCTTCCTGGCACTGTGATGTGGACTGAGGCCATTCCCTTCAGGACGAATTCCTCCATTCATCCACACATACCTCCCCCTCTATCTTAGCAGCTCTGCTCAGTCTTTGATCTGCTTATGTTCTCTTGAAAGGGTGAAAGACTTCAAACAGAAATGGCCATGATTTGAGTGTGACTTTCATATGAAATGCTACTTTTTTTTCTGCTACCCCATTGATTTGACAAAAGTAGTCAATATTCTTCAATAATGTACAGTTTTTCTTATTTTTGATTCTCTGTTTTGGTACCATTTGCTTCATAGATCATAGAAAATGGAGTTGTTTTCCTCTAAGGACTGGGGACATATCTTACAAAAATTAACAGCATTATCCCATGCAAGATCTGAATTAGTGTTTAGAAGCAAACTGTTTGGACCTCATTGTTCATGCTGCAGTGTTAGCTCACTTTAAATGTAAGATTCTAGCATTTATTCAGCTTTGAACTTGGCAAGGTTTAACAAATTACTTTTTTATAGGTTTTTTTTTATTTCCTGCTTCTTTCCTAAAGCTCTTCAAACCCTTATATGCATGCAGTATTTCTTTCTCATATCATCCTCACAGTAACACACTGAAGGCAATCTTGTGTCTTGCCTGAGGACACTTGTATTAAAGAAAACAAATGAAAGATTTTATGTTTCCTTATCATTTTCTGGAAATGGAAGTGAAGAGTTATGGCAGAGATTTTTAAAGGAAATCCAACGTTTTGGTTCTTGGATTTTCTTTTCTGTTGGGAATTTTAATTCTTCCGCACATAACCATAATGAGCATGCTTGTGAGCAAGCAGTTCTACCACAAAAAAATGCAGCTTGGATGAAACAACCACAGGTTTTAAAAGAGACACACTTCATGGATAAGTGTTGGGTAGAGCAAAGTGACTCATTTTACCCCATAACTGTTCTGAAGATGTGTGGGCTAAGGTCGATAAAAATCAGCTGTTGATTTGTTTATATGTAGTCTTGCAATTCCAGCCGGGTATTCATAAGACCTCAAAAAAAGATGATGACAGTATGAGGGAAAAAACTGTAATAACTCTTGTATGAACAACTAGGGAAAATATCCATTGTGGCAGCGTGTTTCCTTCAAGATTGTGAGCCCAAAGAATAAGAGAAACATTGTTTCTGAATAAGAACGGTTTCTGTTTTTAGTATGACCAAGTTAAAATAAGTTGACTATTTTTACCCTTATCTGAAACCTGGAACACCAAGTAAGGACTGCTGGCATAGACAGTGCCAGCTCTGGGTTTTAATATGTTTTATTCTATTATTCGTCTTTAAATAGAACTCGGCTGTATATCCTAATTAAATGTGCAGAGTGTGCAGTCTATTTGTTCTGTGGGTGCTACAATATTCACTTTTAGTACATTTGTTTGGCCCTATATTATTGAAGCTGACTAACCACATTAATCAGTAATTTATCGTTTATTAACAAACCAAACTAAATGCACTTGAATTCTGTTTATGTCCATGTAATTTGAATGTAGTGAGAACGTAGCTGCTCTGAGTGATGAATTTACCAGATAAATTTGCACAGGATTAATCTCAACAATGTATGTTGCACCAGGCTGCTGAGTAACAGAGGTAATCAAAAAGCATAATCTATTAAGAATTTATATTTTCTTAGATAGTGTTGTAATCTAGTGCTTATTTAGCTGAAATTAGTCAGCATGCATTTAAATGTTTAAATATCAATTTAAAACTGCTTTAAAATATTCTAATTTGTACACTTTTAAATCAAAATGTTCAAAGGTCCATCCTATGAGTTGCATTATATCTGAAGGTAACAGCAGAAATAAATTATATGGAGATATTTATGTCAATGCTGAAAATTAACCCTGGAAAAAACCCCTGCTCTTTACTAATATTGTTTGAGTTAAATTTTTGTCTGAATTTGGGGAATTTTGTGCTTTTATTTTCTGTTCCTTCTACTATCTACAGTAAAACAAATATTTAATAGTTTAAATAATTAAGATAATGGCTGATACAGAATGACAGGTGGATACAATGTAAAGAAGAGAACTTGGATGACTAGTGGAGGCTCTGAATTTTACTTCATTAAAATACTCAAACCAAATGTCCTCTAATGTACAGTGTATATGCTTTGCAACTGCAGTTTGGCACTTAAATAAGAAACATAGCACATGTGCACCCATGTATTTTTCAAATGACCCATGAAATAGTAAAAATCCAGACAGGAGGCTACCAGATTTTGAAGAGTTGTGCCAGGATCCCTTATGAAAGTCCAGTTGCTTTCATGTTTCATACATTTGATAAAGGATGTAGTCATTCATCAAAGCCCTGCTTTTTTGACAAACAGCCTATCTGCAGTGTCAATGCAGATACCAACTGAGCATGACATAGTGAGGATGATGGAGTGTCCCCTTGTCTGACAAATGAAGAATAGTAGCAAGTGTAGAAAAGCTACATCTGATCAACTCAACTATTGTGCTCAAATAAATGCATCAAAAATGAAAATTAATTCATAATCACATGAACAAACAGGACGTTCTTTGATATTTTTCAAGTTGAGAAGACACAAGCAAAGGGGCATACGGTATGATTCAGTAACTGAATTGTATTACTCTCCTTCATTCCTCCATTTTATTTCAGATTCAAAAGGATTACTTCTGTAAAGAAATCCCGACATTTTGGTGATCAGCATGTGGCACTTTTATTTTTTTAAGACAGTTGGAGAAAAAAAAAATAATTTGCCTGCTAACACTCCCTCTCAAATACACATGAATTTATGAACACAAGATTTCAACCTCGCTAAGCTAGTAACACTCCATAAACTAAGAAAGAGATAATAGAATGATCAAACTAAACCACTGAAAGTATAAGCATTGAAAATATGAAAATATGTAAAACTAGAAGGAAGGTATTTTATTCGGTTTGGCACGCTACTTTTTGAACTGCAGTTAAAAGGGAAAAAAAGAAAAAAATATTCTGGGAGTCACTGTAAATTAAAGCAGTAAAAAGTTATACTTTTCAAATGAGGCTTAGAGGGAAATTTAGTTTTTTTTGTGAGCTTTATGGTGCAGTGGCTAATCATATGCGAACCCAAACTCTTCAACTCAGTCAAGCTATTACCTGGCCGGATGCCTGCCGAAACCTTGCAGGAACTGTGCATTTAAGCATATAATTCACATGATTTTACAGTTTTTAAGTGCATATTCATGAGATTTAAGTGTAAAACAAGCTCTGTAAATTTTAAAAAGGTAACTATTTTTACTGTATCTTCTTTTCCAGGAGGTCTCTACAGGGAAGGAAGCTGTGTTACAATAGATACTGAGCTTTTTGTTAAATTACAGCTGTGCACAGACATTATTGCATGAAATATTTTTTAGTTTCAATACACCCAGAGAACAGCTGAGAGCAACAAGATACAGCTCCGGAGCTTTAACGATTCACCCTGCTCTCCTAAATCATTCATAAATGTTTACTCAGTGCTGTACATATCAAATATGCTCTGACAGTGCGTTTAGACACACAAAATGAGATGCGCCAGATCAGAGCGTGCAGCTTTGCATGAGTCAAAACTTCAGTGGTACATCAATAATGAATAGTTTCAAACATGAGGTTAAGGACTTCTTGATGTATGGGCAGTGAGCCGAGTATGTGGCCAAGTGCTTCATACAGATTGCTTTCTTTCTGTTCAGCTCTTTGAAAGGCGTTTTAGACATGGCAGCATGTCGTGTGCTGGGTTTGTGAGCAGATATCCTGAAATGATCACTCACAGGTGACATTCCTAATATTCCCAATGATCTACCACTTTAACTTGACATGTTCAATAAATTTCCCTATAGGTGCCAATGATAGATTAAACGTCAGAACAGCATGCCTGTTCTGAAATGCTTGCCTTTGTTTGCATTATATTCAGGTACATTTCACCATTAGACTTTAGACAAATGGAATAAACTACCTGCAACCATTCAGGAAGGTTTTCCCAAGTGACCGGATTTCATTTCCTTAAAAGGAGTCATTAACTCCAAGTGACAGAGAAATGATTTCACTCTGTAGTGAAAACAGCTTCTCATTGGCAATCATTAGTTTAGCACTCCATAATCAGTCCTTTGTGCTGCGTGTTCATCACCAGGCCTCGCTCTGCTGGTGTTAAGAGAGAGTGAGGCCACTATCATCAAGGGCGGGATGTGAAAATTGCTCCATAAAACAAAAGTAATACCCAATAAAACAAGAAAGCCACTGGCACTTACAACATAAAAGTGACAAATTACAATGCAAGTACATGGTAAACACGTTGTTATTCCTCAGATGTAATCCAAACTGCAACCTTGTAGAGCTGCTTTACCTTAAGACATAGGGGGGTCATCTGTTTATTGAGATGAGGAATGGGACTTATAGATGAAATGCTACTCAATAAAGCCCATTTTCCAGTTATAGGTCCATCACACTGTAACAGGAGGGAAATAATTCAAAAAGGACTGCTAAGATTAGAGAAAGAGCAGTGTTTGTAGCTTTAGAGGTTCTGCAGGAACAGGAACAATCTGTCTTCATTGAAGCTCTGACTTGATGAGGCAACCTGAAAGGTAATTAAGTTTGATATGTTGCCCATGCTCCTCAGCCCACGCTTTGAGAGTAACAAGCTCCAGCAGCAAAAAGCTCCGTTTAAGTTATGGCCTGTCATCTTATATATTTTTTTGCATTTTATGTTTTTCACTGTCAAAGAGACTAACCTACAAATTCTATTTGGAGGAAATATAATCTAGCATTAAACTTCCTTTCTGCCATAAGGTTGGCTCTAATAACTAGAGGAAAAAAACAAACAACCCGTCTGTAACGGAAATTACTGGAACTGAGAACTGAATTCAGCATTATGAACTGTGGAAAACATTCTGCTAAAACAAGCGGTGTTGTTGCTCTGAAATTCTGTATTAATACTTATTTCTTTCATTAAAAATAAATTAGCATTAAATGATACAAAGGAGCATTTAGTTTATTATAGATAATGTAAGCTGTTGTCGTCAAACTTCATATAAGGAGAAAAGCAATTCACTAGTTTGCAAATTATTTTCTAATTTTTTAGACTAAACAGTAACATTCAAAACATATTTTTAATTACAAGATGATAGTCATAAGAAAGAAGTAGTATAAGAAGAAAGTCAAAATTTTGCCAAAATAAAGTCATAATAAGAGAATAAAGTTGAATGATAGTCACAATAATACCTTAATAACAACAAGATAATACGAGAATAAAGCCATACAACAATAAAGTTGAAATAATACCAGAATAAAGTCATAATATTCCTAGTAAGATGAATGCTTTCAGGTCGATTATGAATATAAGCTGAAATTTGAACTAAAACCTTCTTTCTGTAAAATGTCACTGCAAACTGTGATCCAAATAATAACTTAAACTCTTTGCTTCACAATCCTATCAAGACTTTGCTTATCTCTGTTGTTTGTGTGCTGTTTTTAAGACAGTTTTCCTTCCACTGAACTTTCTAAACCATACTTGATTGCAGGTTTTAAAGAGCTATAATGTAAATAAGTAAACTGACACTTCTGCATGAAGAATAGTTTTAACTGTCCTGTGCACTGTGATCATCAAAATGACCATTTTGCCCAATTACTCATTATTCTGTAATAACAAAACAAGTTTCACTCTCGACACTAAAAACTGAAATTAACTTTCAGTATATTCTAATTTCATATACTTTAAATGTGCTTCTTTGTGCATTTCATCAAGGTAAAGATGGCTGTACAAATGAATCAGTGTCACAATTTAACTATTATGACTGGCTTGTTTAAAACGCCATGATTTAAGGTGCTTTGAATGAAACTCAATAGAATTCTGGAGCACGAGTTATGCTGTGTTAAAGTTCAATCCTTCAATCTATTCAGAAACCTTAGGCTCTCTATCGTCACGTATGAATTGGCTCACTGCAATTTCTGTCTATTCAATGGCTGAGAAATTGAGTTTTCAGCCTGAAGTGCTGCAAACATCTTGGAATGAGGAGAAAGTGAGGAGGAGAGAATATGGGAGAGAAAAAGCTCGAGATTAAACGAGTGTGTCTTCATTCTCCTGTGCTCACATTGCAGCGAGCACACATTTATTTATTTCAAGCATGGCACTTGAGAAAGTTTTTGACAACCATCTGAAAACCCAAAGGCCCTTCATGTGCCCAGCACTGGTTTACAGTCGTCAACTCCAAGCAGCATCAGCAAAGGCTTTAGAAGCCCATCTTTCCTCTGTTCTAACCTGAGCTGCTGCTCCATCTTGCAAGTAACTCTGGGCTCTCCCAAAGTTAAGCTGTCTCCAATCCTATGATGGGAAATCAAGACAATTTTCTAAATTATCTAAAAAAGTTTTTCTATCATTTCCTTTCTCTTGTATTTAAATTTGATTTCTCAAGCTGAATATTTTGACACGGCTTTTTACTGTTTTCTGTCACATTCAGAGACACACCTCTCTACCCTCACCTCCCCCCACTGCAAAAACACTCTAAATGTGGTCATGTTGTCATTATTGCTTGAATGACAACCACATGGCAGCGTTGGTCTATTGCAACCCATGTTATCAGAGCAAGCAGGCAGCAGTTTTCATTTAAATACAGCAATAGAAGTATTCAAAAGCAGTCCTGAATTGCTTCATGTTGCTTTGAAGACTTCTTCATTTCATTGGTATTAAAGTAACTAAGGATCCTTGTGGATTTCACAAATGAGCCCTTTCTGAATACTCATCTGACAATGGCTGTTTTCGTTTTATTTAGTGCGTCTTGTTTTTCAAGTAGCTATATGTGGCTTGTCTCAGCTGATTGACTGGTTTATGTCTTGACTGTTTGCATGTGAATGTTTTTCATTCATTCCAACAAATAATGTAATGAAATCCACCATATGCTACTTGAGAGCAAATCAAGAGAAGGCATCTCGCTTCTGCTTTCACAGTGTTTATTTGACTGAATGAACACAAGTTTCTATTAGAATAGTGAACACTGATGAAAATTGCTTGCAGACCCGATTTCTCCTGAGCTGATCTCCACCTTTCGCATCCGGTCTCTGTCAGCTGGGGTTAAGGATAGCGACCAGCAGCATCTCTGTTCCCCTTCAGAGAACAAGATTCTTTTTTAAAGCAAAATGCCAGACAGCTTTTGAGTCCCCCAGCCAACAAAGGGACACTGAGAGAATTTTATACAGAGGTTATAAGGTTGCACTTCATTACAGTAAGGACAGGTAGATGTGCCAATGGTGTCTGTTGTTTATTTAGCTGTGCAGAGTAACTTGCATGGCAACAATAAAAGGGAACATATGCAGGATCCTCAATTCAAAGTTTGGAAAACTGTCTTCATAAAGTTGTTCAGAATGTTGTGGTAAACATTTTTCCCACAGTAGAAAGACAATAAAGTTAGTTTTTCAGGGATTTGTCCAAGTTTTGAGAGTCATGATGTTCCTTGTAAAGGGGTCTTATGATTAACAAACATTTTACGACTGATAGCATTGGTAGGAAATGCATAATACGATCAATACAAGCTAAATAAAAACACAAAAGAGCACGATAGGCACATTGGTTTGCCTATCGTTGTAGGGGTAAATTACTTAAGACAGCATAGCTAAATGCTGTTTCTGTTCCCTTCTCAAAATACCTATTTTTTTGAGTTTTGGTTACACACTCAATTTTTTTAAGATAATTTGTCTCTTTGCTGGCAAATAGCAACAGATATGTGCCATTACAGAGTCTCAAACAGACAACAGTAACATTTCGAACTACATAAATCCACGGCAACCCTCTGACGATACAACTTTGCCTTTGAAAAAAATGTCATTGGTTCTTGTGACAAACTTGTCACAGGTCAAGTTGTTTTCAAATGGGTACTGAGGCAAGCTTGCACTGGAGGTGAAATTAAAGGGCAAACCAGCAGAGCATTGAAGAGCTTTGAAAACCAAACTTTGGTGTATTGCTTCTCAGCTGTCATGCAGAGGGACATAAAGTATACTCTGTGCCTCCTTCAAAAAGGCTGCCGAAGGTAAATAATTCAGAAAGAAGAGCCAGGTATACATTGGTGGGAATTTTGTACGTGCTGCCTCTCTTTGTATGTTTTGTTCCTGCCATGTCTCAAATAATATATGAAAAAAGAAAAATAAAGTGTACCATTCCTCAGTGGAGAATTGGATATTTCTTTCTGTCTCCTAACAGACTTTGTAAACAAAGCTGCAGAGTTTGATGAGGTCTTGTTGAGGTAAGACCAGGAGCCTTGAGGTGAAATTGAAGAGAATAAGAACATGTAGGCAGCACAGCAGAGAGAATTTTTCCTTTTGCCGGGTGAAAGTGGCACTCAGTTGGTGAAACCTTGGCCCAATTTTGAAAGTATGATACAGAAGGATATTAGATTCATTCCTCACTTTAGTGTTTGTTTTTTCTTTTATAAAAATCAGCTTTATGTAGTTCTTAAAGTTATTGGTTTGTTGTGCTACTATCTTGTAATAGATTAATTAAATATTTTAGAGGTGATCTGTTATGCTTCCTTGGGACAGGTTAGGACTATTTTCATATTCATTACATTCTTTGAGCAACATCATTTTTAGATAATGAGAGTGTCTCAGAAAGATTTGTTTTAGGGTCTCTTTTCACTTTAAATCCAAATAAGCTGCTGCTGGCCACTCCCTCAAATTCAATGTTTAGTCTTGTGAAAATGGCTGCAAACAGGTGTGCAATTATACAGTTGTACATATTTGAAAAGAATAAGTAGCCTCCTGCACAACCAACAAGACTGCAGCAAGTGGTTTCCAGATGGTAGATCAACAGCAAATCACTTGTTTTTTCCAGCAGCCATTGTATAGCACATTCAGCATTAAAACCAGATGAAACTGGATTCTTTGCTTGGGTTGCTAGGTGAGCAACTGGGCTCAGGTGGTGTTGCTAGATAACAGTGCAGTGTAACAGTAATTGGGTTTTTTTTTAAACGAACATTAGATACTTAAAAAAACATTGACTTATTGCTCAACGACATTTATTTTACATGATTGGGATGTTTTAGAAGCATTTGAGGCCAAAATGAAAGTACAAAAAACGTACAAAAAAGTAAATTTTGTATAATGGGGCCCTTTTGATATTTCCCCGTACTAGAAGCGAATTACAGGTCATGCATTTTACAGCATTATTAAAATGACAGCTATTAAAATAAAGCTTATCATAGCCTGAGTTGTAAAGCAAAACATCAGTTATTAGATTTATACCACAACTCCAGTAATGTCCTGAAAAAGACAGAAACAAGAAGAAAATTCTAATTTGATGATCATGATTACTGCCAACACTGGGGAAAAAAACCATGCAAGGTCACCTCTCTGTACAACAACTCTCCTATTCCATTAAACCAAAAACACTTGAAACTACTCTCCTGAATCAAAATTAAATTTTCCCCACTCTCATGCTCTCAATATCAGCGACAATACATTATTCCCACAAGGTCAGCTGGGTCATATATCCAAGGCCTCCAACGATTTACGACAGAGTGATTGCTGATTGGCTGACTGCAGTGAATGACTGAATGTTAACGCTGAATGTTATTAAAGCTGTGTAAATGGGAACTTTGCTTGTCCATCGTTTTTTACATTCCATTTGCTGGCTATTTAGCTGAACACACAGTTCTGCTGGAGTAAATGTGGAGGCAGATTGGTTTCAGGAGTAGAGGAAGTTACTGTGCAGCAGTTTTTCAGAGATAATTAGGAGACAGCTTTTGGCTTGGGTGGAGTGTTTTGCTGCAGATCCATTTCTCTTAAATTGATTTAAAACAGCATGAGTTACAGTGACATTTCTAGTGACGAGTGACTGAAATTTGATAAAATCTTAAATGGGTGAAGTATTTTCCAGATATTACACATAATGACATTTACAGTACAGTCAAGTGACTATGCTACATTCAGTTATAAAAATGCTGTATATATCAAACATGACTTAAAAGACATTTGATTTTGTGATTTAACGCTTCTAATCTTTAAGAAGCTTCTAGTCTTTGACATTCCGCCTTTAGCAAGGCAGAATGGACCCAAGCTTTACAGCGTCACCAGAGGATGTATCTTAAATGAATTGGTAATGTATTAAATTTGTGATACTGGATGTGGACAATATATCTGAAACTCTTCAGATTAGTTTTATTTGAGCATTTTCAGTCTGATGGACACTTGAGGCTACTTAAACAAATTAGACTAATTAGGAGGAATCTGCTCCCACAATTATGAAGTCAAGAAACTGGTTCTGAATAATATAAATTTAATATGATAGCAAAATAACAGGAAATGATAAATGGCAGAGTGATTGATTCCCCTGCATATGAGTGTAGGGGGAAAATCCAGTTCATGCCGGACCATTTGTTGGCAGTGTGTCTTTAATTACAAGAGGGTGAGTTTAACCGATCGAGGCCAGGGTGGGAGAAGACATGAATGTCATTAGGATAATCAGAGCTCTAAATGAGGTTTTGATGCATTGTGTCCGACAGGTGTAGTAGCAAGATAGAAGATGGAAAGGTTCCACCAGTGTGCTCCAGCTGTGTTTACACTCTGTCTTTAACAAAGAGGCCTTGTCATATTCTCTGTGATTGATGCAGCTGCAGAAGAATTGTTAGCATGTTTACATGAAACACTTTCTAGAAGACTCCGGCACCATAGCAAGCTGCTTTTGTGTGTGTGTGTGTGTTGTCGCTATTTGTCCTGCACAGGCTGAGAAAGGGCAATTAGCCAAACCAGACCAGCACTCCAATACAAACTACAAAATCAGTTTACATTTGTAGGACTGATTCAGCACCTTGCTGCACAGCCCTGTGGACTCTACTTTCAGCATGTTTCTCCTTGTCAGGTGTCATCTCTGAGTTTTACCTCGGGGGAAATCACGGTGCTCAAAACATGTCAGAAAGACAACTCACCCCCGTGTTTGCATCAGCCTTTTCTTGCTTTGAATTGCTAATGACACATGATGTCTTGAAGAGAAATCATTTTATCACACTTGACAACGGAGAGCATAATAAAAAAGAAAGACAGTAATGGTGCTCTCGGCTGATCTTTGGGCAGCTCTGTTTAAAACAGAAGGCAGCTCTGTTTCACTCTGCGATGAGCCCCGTGAGTTTGGGCTGATTTGAAGAACAATGAAGTGGATGTGCTGCTCTATAGCCTGAATAATGAGGTTGTGTGCTTCAGAGAACAGCCCCCACCCCCTTCTCTTTCTCTCTCTCTCACAAAGACACAATCCCCCAGCATGCCCCCCTTCTTTGATGGGGCAGATATATGCATAAGGAACACTTTCATGGGGTTCCAAGTACGACTAGGTTACAGTTTTGGTGTCCTTTATTTAATTATGCTGTGATTACTTGCATCACAGTATTGCCACTTGAAAAATAAGATGCAATGAGAGTTACTGGTTTAAAACCAAATCTCTACAGTGAATGTATCGTCTGCTTCATTTTTTTTTATCCAATTGCTGGGTTGCCATGGTGTGGTTGTTGATAATCAAATACATTTTAGCCTTTTTGGCACAATAGACATACAATAGTCAGTGGCTGCTCACTGAGAAAGGGCATTCTTTCTGTTTTAATGATGTTCCTAACCAAACAGAGAATGTGATTCATGTCGGGCAAAGCATGGATGCAACTGAATGTTGTCCGTCTCCAATCCCAGAACACCTCAGCCGGACTAGATTCCTGTAGCTATAATTAGATATTTTGGTACTAAACTCAAGGTGAATAAATATCCTAACCATGCCATCTTGCTGCTGGAGACCAAAAACGTATTATTTTTTAATCTTCCAAAATAAGTGCCACACAATGGTCCAGTAGACTCACAGTTATGGGCCACATTGACATAGGCTGATTTAAAATGTAGAGAAAAAAATGGCCTAAAATAAAAATATTGTTTTTATTCAAAACCGAAAAGCAACCGTCATTCTCCGAAAGTAGCATTTTGATTACTGGTGCCCCTCAGTGCTGTTCTAATGGGAAATGTTTTTTGTTACTTAAATACCTAGGCTTAAACCAAATGTTCTAACCTTTTTTAAGGTGATGTTCCTATTCTGCTCAATACAACATCTGCAAAAAGCAGAGACCTGATCAGGCAGATTATCACAGTGGATGCGCTCAACACTATGGATGCGTCTTGAAATTTTGTCCAGAAATTTTATGAACATAAAATTGCATGAAGTGACAAAGGGCAACCTTGCCGGAGTTCAGCTGTCGCCAGAGACAAATCCAACCCAGCCAATGTAAATGAACTCTTTGATTACTGATGAGAACAGTGACGTTATGAGTAAAAAAGGCAGTTTATTTGTAGCTTCCTGAAATTAACCTTTCTTCAAATTTTGTGGCAAGGGGAGGGAGAAGTTGCATGTTCTTTTATCAGTGCACTTGGAAGAAGAACCTTTCAAACATCATTTAAAAATGAGTGTACCTGAAATTCTATCCAGAACAGTGCAGCGTTGTGTTATGTTCTGGAAGCAAGGTCGATGCTAAATCCTAATTATATATGAATTAAAGTATTTGCATTGCGATCATGCACGAGTTCCTAGGAACAGATATAGTAGTAAGCCAAAATGAAACTGAGCAGATATCCCAGAAGGATTTGTGTTGTTTTGAGTTGATAGCATACCTTTCAACATGACCTCGTTGTCTGTAAACAAGACAAGAAAATAATACAAATACAATTATTCTCAAGCATTTCTAGAGATTGTTTGATTTGTATGCACTGCGCCACCGCATGTGTCTGTGCGTGGATGAATATCCTTATCTACCAGTTGGAGATTCAGAAGAAAGACTACAAGGCTTCTCTCCAGAGATGAGTTTGCTCAATTCAAACAAAACTCTGCTTAAATTCAGAAGGTAGGCCTGCACAGTGCTGATCAGCCATTTAAGGCGCAGTTTATGGAGGCTTAAAACTCTTTAATTGACGGCGTCTCCCAGAGTTGCAAAACGAGTCTCAAGAGTCATCAGTATGCATTAAATTGCATCGCTTTTTTTTAAATATTAGCCTTTTTCTAAAAGGCAAGGAGAACAAAACGAAATGCAGGACTCTATTCACAAATACTGCGGTTTAAAAACAGAGGATTCAGGAGCTGATCAATTAATGATTTCAGTTTGTTATTAAAACATGTGATTTGTGTAAATTCTTAATTTTCTGCAGGGGAATGTACCGTGCATAAATGAAACATTTTGTGCCGCCTTTCTTCATCTCCCCTGCTTGTATGCACATGAATACTGTATGAGCGTGTTTTACTTGAAGAGCACGGAGAGAATGAGTCTGTGATTAATAGAAGAATAATGGAAGTGTAATAGAAATTACATTTTGAACATTCATAATCTGCCTCTCTTCTCTTTGTTCAAATATAAATGCTCCAGGCTCCAATTTTCGTTTTCACTTTGAATAATGAGACGGTAAATTCATTATTCTTCAAGGAAGAACTCAAGTTCTTCCTTTGAGAGGAAGAACTTGAGTTGGGATGGAATACATTCTGACCTTGATCCCCTTTTATTTATCTCTTCTATTTTTTGGGGACAGAAATTCAGAGTGTGATTCAAGTGCAAATCTGAAA
The DNA here is from genome assembly GCF_000485575.1 of Poecilia formosa. Classification (NCBI taxonomy): domain Eukaryota; kingdom Metazoa; phylum Chordata; class Actinopteri; order Cyprinodontiformes; family Poeciliidae; genus Poecilia; species Poecilia formosa. The sequence continues at coordinate 1,557,314 of NW_006799985.1, read as the reverse complement.
TGCAGTATGATTAAACTTAAAATTGCCATTTGACTTCTGTAAGCATCTCTATCATTGATGGGTGATTTGTGCAGTACATTCGGTGCTGCTGGCAAGATAAGGAGGAGCATATGTGTGATCCATCATCCTGTGCATGTAATAATCGGGTCTTTTTCTCCTCCTGCTCACCGTGGAAGCACAGAGATGATGACTTTGTGGTTCATGTTGAAGACGGGAATTTCCACTCCTTGCTTTGCATGAGAGCAATCTGATGGAGTATTACTTGTCACTCATGTGGCTTGTGAAAGGAAGGCGGGGGGAGGTAATTCAAAAATAGGGTGCTAAGACCCGTGCAGAATTTTAAAAAGGCATCAGTTTGAATGTAAAATGCAACAAAGCATTGACCCTTTACACTGCAGATGTATCAAGTATGAGGAATTCTGTTTATTTTGTTTCCTCTATGTTTGTAATTAAGATTTCTGACACTGAATATTACTTATTCGACTGACTGGGAATTCCACAATTCTACAAGATATTTGCACGACCCTCAGCCCTTTTTCCCTTCAAGCTCTAGAACGAAGTAAAGCTACATTCGATCTCTTTTTAGAAGCACACACACGCACACACACACACTCATCACCCAAAGAGCTTCTCTTTCACCACTCAAAGCCTCTTGTGAATTTCCTGTTTAAAACAGACAGACGAGTTCAGAATATTATTGTGTAAAGCCAGCATGTGTTGATTTTTGCTCTTAGATATGTTGACAAAAAATGAGCTTACAAGAAGCCTAGCCTTTTATAATCTACTTATCAAAGAAAGCGGTCCTTAACTTTAAAAGATACTGCCACATGTCAACAATTTAGAATATTGCTTAAAATGTAATTTATTAAAGTGCTCAATTCAAAAGTGAAACTCATACATTCATTCATTGTACAGATAGTGATTATTTAAAGCATTTATGTAATTTCATCGTAAACATGATATAAATTAATAAAGGGTTGTTCATAGAGAAATATCAGCCTCCTAGAGAGCGTGTCTATACACTCTACAGTATATAGATTTGGTCGGGGCTCCTTTTGAATGAATTACTGCTGTGATCAGCCATAGGTTAATAACAGCATTGAGGTTATCAACTTACAGCTCTGCTGAGGTGTTCAGAAAAGCCAGGATACTTTTATGGTGGCCTTTAGCTGGTCTCCAGACCACCAGACAAGCTAACTGGGCATTATCTATTTGGACCAACACCAGCAGAATAAATGGAAACTTTTCTCTGAAGCTCAAGCAGCAACTTCATTTTCATTGGTTTTGATCTCTTGCTGGTTTCCAAATTAAATTAACTAATTTACTTTGATCTGAGAAGGAAGGTGACTTTGGAAATCGGTAACATTCCAGTAGTTTTTCCCATAAAGCTCTTTTTACTTCTAATGATGTCTCTGGTTCAGGACTGTCTTAGACCAAGTTCCTGGACATTTCAGGGGGTTGGATCTTAAAATACTGACTCCAGACACTCTTTAATTTTTTTGTTTTTGCTGTTTGCTCCCCTTTTGTCTACCAAACTTCCATCCAACTTACCATTGATTTGTTTTGATACAGTTCTAAGGAAAGGCCAGCTTCCTTAGCAATGACCTTTGTTGCTTATTCTCATTGTGTTGTTCAAATTAACTGTCTAATGATTGTGAAGATAATATAATTTTGCATTTAAAATCACTTTAAAAAAAGATAAAAACCATAATCATAAAAACAAACTGACATAAATAACTCAAATATTCAACTTGTTGTGTAATGGATGTACATAGCATATGAGTTTTTAAGGCTTTTGATTCTAATTAATTGACAGCCACTTGCGTTTAGCTCTCTCCACATGTGGCCAGATCTGTCAGAATGCAGCTGTTATTCGCCCCTGGCCTGCAGGTCACCTATAGATTAAACCCAATGCAGACTGACGTTAATAGACAGATTCCTGCCAAAGAGGGAAATGTCATCATAAAGCTAAAAGTGACAATGATCTCCACAGCAATGATGTGACTTTCTGCAATGAAAGGAGATCTTTTACCAGGATTTACCTCGGTGACAAGGGAGTATCTGACCACATCAACACAGCACCGGAGACTGTTGTTTTAAAACCCAGCACCAAAGTAAAAGTTTCTTTAAAACGCAATGAACAGGTTTGCTGTTGACAATAAAAGTCTTCAGTAGTTAAAATAATCCAAAGGAGAACTGTGTTCTGTAAACAGAAGTGGAAGTTAGAAAACGATGAGAACTTGACTTTTGAAAGATACGATGGGTGATTAGTGTGATTTAAAGTTTCCTTTAGCTTTGATCCGAGTGCCTTGATTGTTGCAGTCTTGTATGCATACATACCAGGCCGAAGACAGAACAGGACATTCACTCTGTTTTGCAGTGAGCTTCCATGCACACATAACAGTAAATTGAACCTGCATCTCCACTCTCAAATTCATTTTGTGTGCTTTGAACCAGCAGTGCTGTTTATATTCCCAGCAGTAATAGTGTTTCACAGACTTCATTTATGCAGTGAAATAGTATTATCTACAGAAGTTATTATATAAACAGCACATAATTTAACTATCTCCCAGGGTTACACTCAGTAATTTTCCAAACCCCAAATAGTATAAATCCATGCGAGTTGTTTTTATTTTGATTCTTTTCTGATATAAATTGCCTCTATGTATGTATTCATACTTCATACTGAGATGTATTTTTCAGATAAACTAAATCAAGAAAACAAAAGACCTTTTGGCTACAGAACATTGGATTTACTGATCCAGTAATAGGTATCATAAATTCTGACTTGCATGCTGCAGTGACAAATGGTGGATCAGATAGGAAATTTCCTTTGGGACTTTGTCCAGAAATGGTTTCTACAAGAAACTGGTATTTACTCTGCTAAGTGAAAAGGTACACTGGCAGAGGAAAGATACACATCACAGTGAATTCTTCATTATAAGCATATATTCTGAGTGGCAGACATCATATAGTGAGCAGATATAAAAAAAAAATAAAAATAAGACTTGCTTTTATTTCAATGCTTTGTTTTAGAAGAAAAGTGGTATGTAAGAAAACAGCATGGGTTGTGAATGGAATAGTTTACTAAGATGAAAAAGGCTGGTTGCATTGTAGTGATGGTTTATGACACAAGCTACTGTGTTGGAAGCATGGAAATTACAGGCTAGTTTAAAATTTATTAAGTCGTTTTTGTCGCTAATGGGTCTTTTAAATTTCCGCTTTGCAATCAGGACTTTTGTCTCGGTTGAGCATCGATCCATAAGATCCATAAGTTTGTTTCTGTTGTTGTTCTGTAATTACAGACTACTGCACTGTGGCTAAATTTGCTATACAGCCCAACAAACCTAGTAAAAACAAGTAACCCATAATATACAACCACTTTTTAAGGTATAGTTAAAACCAGAAGACTCTTTAAAAGACCTTCTTTTGTCTCGAATTAAACTAAGCCTCTGAAAGCATTTTTATCCATTCAAGCTGCAAGCTGTAAGATTTATTTAATCAAACATTCTTCAATAATTGCTCCTCAGAATCTCTCTCTGACCCAGTTTTGTTGTTGCCAGTAAAGCAAAAAATAGTCTGACCACACTTAACCATGAATGTAATCCTTCCTCTTAAATCTACTCCTCCCTTAACCACATTTGCAGTGTTCATAGCATATCTGTGTTCTTAAGCAAATCCTGTCTAAACTAAGACTCTGCTTCAGTTTGCAGTGGACCATTTATTTCTTTCTTTCTGGTGAGTGAGTCAGAAGAAGACTGACCTATATCCCTGCATCAGATTTGCATCATTCTGGGAGTGGTTTCTCGCTACATTTAGTATGGCCTCAGCATCCAAAAATACGTCTGTTTCTGAAGAGGAGGAAAACACTGTTTATTTGACTCCCAGTGTTTATGTCGCTATCAAAATATTGTTTTCTTTTTTTAAAAGACAGATGGCTGCTCCAGAGTCAATGGACAAGCTGTGCATATTCTCCTGCATCACCACACGTCTAACCAGCTTCACTCCAGAAGGACGGTTGACGCAACCCAAAATGAAAGTGGCTCCGAAATGTTCAAGTTTGTGTTTGGCTTCAGATGCTCCTGAGGCAACATGGGAAATGTGTTAGCAACCGACTCACTTCGCTATTACTGTCTTCATAATGTTATTCCAGTTTTTTTTATGAGACTGTTGACCTGACAGAGGCTTGGTGGAAAATATGAAGCCTCCAGGGTGAGATCTCCTTGCATAAGCACATTTCCCATTAGAACAGCACTGAGGGGCAAGTGGAATTTGAACATGTCTTCTGTCCATGCACAATGCAAATGCTTCTGGAAAATGCCACAGCCACCACACTCAGGAAGGCTGGTGATCTGCATGCAACATGCAAGACTAAAAATGTTAACAAAGATTTTTGAATTAATCAAAATTAATGATATATGGATGCACGATCACTGTGTTTTAGTTTAAAATGGAAACTTGAGCACCGTGCCTACCTTTCCCGGCCCTTCTCTCTATCTCTCTCCATTCATTCCATCATAGTTAATTGAACAGAATAGTTTAGTATGCAATTAATTATGATGTGCTGAAATGATATATGGACCTGACAGGGCATTGTGGGTAATAATAGGAGAGATTTATTTACTGGCTTTGTGTAGGCTCCTCTCAACCCTGCAAAATTAATGTAGTTTCTCTGATTCAAATTATGGAAGAAAATAGGAAGGAAATTGTGTCAGACGCATACATATACAATGCTCTCGGGATCACGCTCACACACCCCCAAAGGCAAACAAATGGATTAACAGGCACCCATACACACACACGCACACTCACGCATACCTAAACGCACGGGGAATCAATGTTGTTCTTGTAGGAAAATTGTAAACGTAAAACGGCAGAAATGAATCACGCTAATGGCATGGCTGACAGCTGTGTTCAATATTATGATTTCAGTCCCCCGTCCCCACTCCCCAAGATTGATTATATAACTACTTCTTTATTTACTTGATGGAAGAAAACATATTACTCTGCAGTGCTCTAGGACAAATATGAACTTCAGGAACATTTATATAGTTATATAAGCCTATGAGCTGGATGCAATAATTCTGCTTTACTGTGACTGAAAACAATTCTGTGGATTTTCTTCATGTAAAAATACATCACATCTTTCTAGAAAAAAACAACCCACAACTTTGGACGTACCTATTTAAAAGACCCTGAGGATTCTTCTAGTTCATTCGCTGAAAATTAGAATTAACTTTCACAACACATTTTCAAAGAGAAGTACATTCCAGAAGTACATTCTTGAAGGCATGTTCTATAATAAACCTTTAAAGTTACTTTGTTGAGCTATACTTGTTATAAATTGCATACAAAATACATGATAGTGATATTGAAAGCACATTTTCACCAAAGATTTGAGCTTTTTGTTTGTTTGTTTTTTTCAAAACAAGCTTTTGATGTGCAAGTTTAATTTCTATGATCCACTTATGGTTATATTTACACATACATTCTGAAATAAGAGACGTCTCCACTTAAATTTTGAAAGTTAGTAGCATATTTTGGCTGGATTTCACCAATTTTCAAATATCCAGACAGTTTTACCCATTCCAAAACCAGTTTAGTTTGCAACCTCCTCCAAATGCATCAACAATCTGAATTCCTAAAATCTTGTGCTTTTTTGTAAGAGATGCAATTTTAACTGAGTCTTTGAAAGTTTTTCTCCTCTTGCTATCAAGGATACCTGCAGCTGGATGAATTTCAATGATTCCTGCAGTGCCTGAAACCCTGTGTGAGTAATTTTCATCAGCCTTAACCTGGCATCAAAACCTAAATAGCTTTCAAATTTAATTTTATTTAATAACAGGAATTGTTTGTTGACATCCATGTCCCAGAGCAATTTGTTTTGCCTACACAGACACCAACCATCTTAGATTATGCACAGATCTAACATGCCATCAACACACCTTACCTGCCCTTGACCATGTATGTTGTCTTTCTGCGGACTTTATCTTCTTAAGTTTGACCAGTTCTTGATTGTCTTGTTTAGGCTCACTGACTAACTACATTTCATTTGTTAACTTCGTGTTTGACCACTTCATTCTGATCATCCAAAACTTCTGCTTGTTTTCTTAATTAACTTTCTCTGTTTGGTTCTTTTTGGTCAAAGTAAAAGAAAAAAAAAAAGAAAGTAATTTTTATTTTTACACATTTGCACTTTCCAAACCAACTTTTTTCCTAAAATTACCTAAAAAAGCCAAGTCATAATGTATCCAATAAAAAAAAAAATTATAACTCAAAAAATGGATGAGAAAAATAGTTTCAGTGAAAAGTTTTACAAATATTTTCTATAGCTTTGGGACTCTACAGTAACACAAAATCAAACAAAAAAGCACTGTGGCTTCATTTGCTTTAGTTCAGGTCAGTGTTCATGATTTAGCAATAAGAAAAGACTTGATAAAAATGTCACAGAGTCAAAAAGCAGTGCTATCCGAAAAGAACACAAGGTAACACTTTATTTGAAAGGGTGTGCATAAGACTGACATGACACTGTCATAAACATGACATAACACCTGTCATGAACATAAAGAAGTCTTTATGAATGTTTATGACTGTCATGAAGTGTCATTCAGTAAATAATGACACTTTTAATGCAAAGTTGCTCTAAAAGTTGCATTAAAAGTCCATTAAAAGTGCCAACTTTGCAGGATTTTGTAAATTCTGATAATTTAACAGCGCTTTCAAAACAGAACATCCCACTATGGTTGTCAAACACGGGGGTGGCAGTGTGATGGTGTGCTGCTTCTGAACAACTTGTCGACTAATTCTCAGTTTGTGTTGCCAAAGGTTAGACAGAGAGGTTTGGAGAGTCGGGGGAGGATTGATTTTTAGTATCAAACAAAAGCAACAAGTATTGTTTATCAATAAAGAAAACAATAACTTTAAGCATCTTAAATTAATAAATGAATAAATATTAGAAACAGAAAAAACAAGGCTTGCAATAGCTGAGCACAATTTAGGAGAAATCAATGAGCTATTTGAGTTACTTCAACATTTCATGCAGCTTTAAATTAGTCCCTGGGATCTGGAGACATATGTTGTCATGTAGTCCAACAACAGGTGCGTCTTTGTGAAAGTCAGTTCTTTCCCACACTCACCAATAAACAGTACGTGATTAGCAATCATTACCCATCAGGAGTGAAAAATGTTCCTCACAATGCTGAAGCACCTGGATGAGTGCAGCTGTTGCTGAAGCATTTTAAGTATAAATAAGCGAGACAGTATTCACATACATGGGTGTGGTGTTTAGTATTTAAAGAGGCTGATGCAGATACTGTTTCATGCAGCTGCAGGGCTTGGCGTCAAGCAAACTACTTGAGATCGATTGTCTCTTACTGACTGCTGCAGCATTCTAGAACTCTACTTTAATATGGAAACACTTGATTCACATGTTTTCTGCACAAGCGCTCCTAAAGCAAAGGAGCTATTGGACTGAAGTTTTGCACAGCACAAAGAGAAACTGATTGCTTTTTATTTTGCCAGTTTTATTTTTTCACTCCAGCCCTCTCTGGTGCCTCTCCATCTGGAAAAACACCTTGTTACTTGGCATCAGTTTTCTATTTAGCAGCATGTGGGCCAGCTGTTTTCTTTGTTACATAAATGAAACAAATCCCTGCTGTGTTTAAATGAATGTGGACATGGAAAAAGATGATATTATTTCTCCATCAGGAGTTGGTCCAAATAACACCAAGCTTGTTAAGACTAGAATGTTTGGACCTAGGAGCAATTTCCTAATTTCTAACAATGGAAACTAACAGGAAACTGGATTGTGTAGCGCTAATGCATGAGTAAACATGCATTTATGAGAACGGCTTACCACAAATATTCTATGGGGATGTGTCTGCAGCATAATCCAAACATCATGTGACATGTAAACAGATGTGATTGAAATTGAAAATGCCTGACCAACAAGTGGTTTTGATCAACTGCAGTGAGTGAGGTCAAAACAAGCCTCCCCTCTTATTTCAAGGCTATTACTTCATGCAATTACAATTCATCCCTGCAGTTGGACAGTTGGTTACCATGTATGTGGATGTGTAAGTATCGGTGTCCATGTGAGGCTGCATGGACAGATAGCCTGAGGCATAAATAAACCAGTCGCCACCAGAGGCCTACAAAAAGAGCGGGGCCCCTCGAGTTTCTCTGCTCCTGTTTTGCTTTTCACACAACATACACATATTTCCTTACATTTCCTTCAGGTCTGCATAAGAGGCATACAGTTAACATGTATATTAAAAGTGCATTGCATCATTTTTGGAAGTTTTGTAATGGTTTTGCTATATAAAAAAATAAAATTGTCATGAAAAAGTAAATAAAATTAGCTAGCCCACAAATTCAGGGCTTGTAAAAATATTGACATTCCTTTCATTCCTCCAAAATTTGTCACATCGCAATCACAAATGTGCAACATTTGGTCTTGTGTGTTGGACAAACACAGGGTTGGCGTAATTATGAAGTGAGCAAAAGGACTGATTGTTCTCCAAACGTATGATTAAAAACCTGTAAATGGTTGTGTGTGTAATTAAATTCTCTGCATAAATACAGCTGTTCTGTGAAGTCATCAGAGGTTTGTAAGAAAACACTGGAGAATGAACAGCCAAAGAAACGCAGCAGATCAGAAGAAAGGTTGTGGATACGTTTACAGCGGTGTCAGGTTAACATTGTTCAATCCATCATAAAGAAATTAGAAGGAGTTTGGCACAGCTAAAAACCTACCAAAGCAAGGTTTTCAGCTTTCTACTGGGCTGAAAGGCTGGGTAAGGACCACACTAAGATCCTGTGGTCCGATAAAACCAAAAGTGAACAACATGCAAACTACTGTGTGTGGAGCGAAAATAACTCTGCACATCTCCCTGAACACACCCACTGTGAAATATGCTGGGGAGGCTCTCCGTGAAGTTTTGGGACATGGAAGCTGGTCAGAGTTGTTGGTAAGATTGGTAGAGCTAAAACTTGAGAAAAGAATCGAAGGTTCGCCTTCCAGTGGGACAGCATCTCTAAACGATCTTCAATGGAACAACTTGGATCAAAATATATCCATGTATTAGAAGTGCCCAAGTCATTTTCCAAGACTTAGATTGCTGTTCATAGCTACTCCCTATCCAACCAGCTTTGATGCAAAAAAGGTAGAGCCATGCCCCAAGACCTGCTGCTGTAGAGACAGCAACAGGTGGTTCTAGAAAGTACAGGTTCAGAATAACTGGATACAAATTTCAGACATGATTTAAGGTTTTTAATTCGGCCAAATCACCATTTCTACTGGATAACTAGAAAAGTATTGGCATTACCCTTTAGTGTATTTGTTGCCAGATCCCGTTTCAGCTTCATCTTTCATGTAGAACACCATTGCTTCCACATAACAATACCGCTGCTGAACTGAGTTATTTAAATTTTCCGTTTTTAACGGTCAAAATTGTAAGCATCTATTTTTGAGTGAATTGCTTGCTAGAATTTTTATAAACAACAAACATTCATACACTGTCCACATTCATCACTAAGCAAAAGACATCCAGCAGGTTTTATACATTATGTCAACAATTCATAATTTTGAATAAATAAAGAGAGAAAATACAATATCTAACTGAATTTTGTGGCACTAATTACGTTGCAGGTACACAAAAAGAAATCAACAATCAAAAAGAAAAAGTTTGCAGCGTCGTTTAAATGAAATTTGCTTTATAAAAGAGCGAGACAGATTAAATTCTGCACAGCACCAGTGGATATATTTTTGACTGACTCCATCTACTCTAGATGTGCAAAACATCAGTAAGCTGGCTCACTATCAACATTGCATTGTGAAGAGAAGATTAGGGTGAAGTTCCCTGCCATGTTTTTAAGTAGTTTTTTTTCTGATCTGCAGCAGGCACAAATCGTCTGATACAGTCCACTGGTATGGGCTAGTTTGTATGCAGTCAGACATTCTCTTCTTGCCACAGGCATCTTTGTACCCGTCTTCATTCGTTTAAGTGCTGCTTTGAAGAGTCCATTGAAGTATGGTGAGAGATACAAATAAAAAAAGGCTGCCTGTTATAGAAAATGTTTACTTCTTTGGAGTGGGCTTTGAATAACCCTTTCTAAGGGCTATTTATAATCAAATTCATTACACGCAGCTTTAAATGGATATAAACCTCTTATAAAAGCTTTTAATGTATGCTGTTTCCAAGATCTGACACTTCTTTTTTCTTTTAATCATGAATCTCTCAATGCTTTTATTTTAAGCCTGGATATTATGCATTTAGGATACACACACTACTGGAAGTGTTTCAGATATGTATTATCATTACTATATTATCAAAAATCAGCGTACTGGGTGCATAAACCGACACAGTGCTGTGGAAAAGTATTTGATCCCTCAAAGACTTCTTTGGTTTTCTTTGTTCTCTCACTTGCATGTTTCAGAATATGAAGCAGTTTTTTTTAGATCATAGAGCCGGAGTAAATACCAAAATCAGTTTTCAACTGGAGGAAAAAAAAAACAAAGAGCTGTATGAGAGATATGTCTTAAATTGATAAACTGTTTACATTAGCTCCACCAAGGCTTAATACTGCCTTATCAGTGGAATTTGGAAATCACTTCAATAGAATCTGACTGACAACATGAAGTAGGTTAAAGCATCACATCATGGCCCTATCTAAAGGAAATGTGTAACAGATGAGAAGCAAAGTGATTAGCATGAGTTAGAAGGGGGCCATTTCTTAAGGCTCCTACGTACTTCATCCGAGGGGCCAAAACTGGTTCTCGCTAACAGAGACATGACGAAAACCACAGCATTTTGTTTGCAGAGAGGCGCCAGTTCCAAGTCAGACTGTTTCAACAGAGATATGTGTGAGGTGTTGCGTGATTGGTCAGAATTTTGTTGTCCTGTTTTAAGCGGAAGTGCGCTTAGGCAACAATGTTGATATTTTGCTTTTCTAGCACATTTGAATAAAAGTTTCAACTGTTTTGTCCATAAAAAATGGTTTGTAATAACATCGAGCGCCCCCTCTAGTGCAACATCCTATACTCACTGGTTGCCAGCATGGATGTTGAAATTTTCCACAATGATTAAATAGATATAATATAGAAGGTCAGACTCAATCAGTATAGGTGTCTCATAGTTTTCATTCAGCCATGTTTCTGTTGAGAAAATAGCATCAAGACTCAGTAATGAACTCATTAATTAAAAATGGTTTTCCTGACAGATCTGTTGTTTAATAGAGTCAGTTTAAGTGACTTAGTGCCTGGCATTATTTTGTGGGAAGTTGCTTTTGATAAGGAATTGATTTTAGGTTAAAGGGTTGACTCTTGCATGTTAACTTATTTGTTATTGAGTTCCTGTTACCTACATGCACCACAAATTTACAGTATCTTCCTGTAGGGAGCACAAGTCAGATTGTAGTAGAACTAATGCTGTTCCCTCCCCATGTCACTAAGATAAAGCATAACTAACTATGGGCTTTAGGTTGCAGAAGCTCTTTGTTTCTGTAATAAAATCTTGCTTGCCACTGGAAAGCAAGCTTGGGAACATTTTTAGGAATTTTGGTACTATTCTGAACTCAATTTCTTTTCGAGTTTCATGGAAGATTAATGAGCTTGTGCTTTGTGAGACTTCTTGATAGCTTCTCTGCAAAAGTACTCAGTGCCCAATCAGAAATATAAAAGGAAGCTCAGACTCAGTTGTCAGGCTGAATTGATTCACTCTTTGACTGGACTTTCCATTTCCTGCTGACAGAGATTAGACTAATTGTGAATCAAACCAAATGATTAACTTGACCACATTTTGAAAGCTTTCAAGGCATTTCAATTAACATGCAGGATACCTCTAAATGAAGGAATCTAAATGAGATCTTATTGTGCTATAGCCAAAAGAAATGTGATTAGCTGATTTATGTGTGTTTATGATGAATGATTTATTCTTATTAAATGTGCCTCGCTCATTATTAATCAGCCACAAATGGAATATTGATGCAGCACAGCAGTTAATGAATGTGCTTATTAAACCAAGCCAATGCTGTTAACATTCCCCACATACAATTTAATTATCTTCTTTCACCCTTGCTCTAATTATCTCTGATATTTTTCATCTTCACAAGGTTTGATAGCCATATAACGCTAACGGCTTACCACCAGGACTTGACTGAGTGAAACTACAGGGTCTTGTCTTGGTAGGTTTGCGGTTTTATCTTATTCGTTCTCTCAATCTATGATGGATTAATAAACAGTCATTCATGAAATTGTTCACTTGTCGAAACAAATGTGCATTGCACTCTCATTTTTATTTGTGAAAATTCTGGAAAACAAGCACCCTTTTCCTTCCACTTTTCCACAGTTATGCGCTATTTTGTCTTGGTTTGTTACATAAAAACTCCAATAAATTGCAATGAGATTTATTAGCTTGTGGTAGGGTAGGAAATTGCAAAAGCTCCAGATTTTAGCAAGACACTCTACTCTTTCTTCTTGAGCACATGCAAGTGCATGAGCTGCGTAATAAAGGAGAACCTTTATGACATATCAAACCTTTCATGTCTTAATTTACCATTGAAGCATAGTCTAGTTGAGATTTTGAAGAATTAGCCAAAAATATCAAATTTGAGGTTTAGAAATTTAGTGATTAATATAAATGAAGTGATTTTCTAAAATACACAGTAGTTGTCACAAACAGAAGCCAAAGCCATAGTTTCCATTGTAAGTCAAGTAAGTTATTATTGTCAAGTGGAATTCATGTCTATTTTAGGATGGAAAGTAAGGAGAGTAAAACCACATGGTTCTGCAATAATGGTCAAACAATCTTTATGTGTGTGTGTGTGTGTGTGTGTGTGTGTGTGTGTGTGTGTGTGTGTGCTGTTTGAGTAGGGGGAGGGGACAGTGGCTTTAATTTGCATGCTTTAAAAGAATAATGAAGTAATGTGATGTTTATCTTTTCTGAAGAGTTAAATTTCTGCTGGCAGAGACCCAAAGCTCACCATGACATAACATAATGAACAGTAACTTGTATATGGGCCGGGGTATGCAATGGGAGCAGATGTGCATGGGACCAAGATTAGAGGGAGTAACAAAGTGGGGAGGGTGGATCAGGGAGAGCGTCTGTTGTGATGGGATATGGATTGATCTGTGTCTGATTCTGCGTGTGTGTGTGTGTGTGTTGGGGTACGGATGGTGAAGTGGGATGGACATGGGCGGTGGTGGGGGTCATACTCAATGATTTATTCATTAAGTTCATGCCTGTGTTTGTTTGTTGACCCTTAGCAGTAAGCTAGAAAGACACTGTTCAACCCGCACACCGTTTTTTGTCTTTGTTCATCATAGCGCCATAATGTTTGTGACATTACATTAGCCATCTCGTTCTGAACAGATCTACATTGTGTACCCATGCCATTCATGTGGTAATGAAGGCAATAAAACCGCTTTTATTCCTTCTAACTCGAGCCTTCTGAAAGTGGAGAAATACTGCAGAGAAATTACCATGCCCAAGAGGTTCTGGTTCCTGAAATAAGACGATGATGTAAAAAGGGTCAGCTGCTAATCTTTATTCCCTAAGTAAAGCTCTCATTCATTATGTAACAGTTTACATTTGCATTCAGGCTACAGAGCAATGGTACAAAAACATTCAAAGCCATAGAAAACATCAATTTAGTATTACGTCCTCTATGCCTTCTTTTGTCTGGAGGGAAGAACATCTTTATTACATATTGGTCAACAAAGAAGTACAGATATTAAAGGGGGGCTATTATGTATGTTCCAGGCACATGGTGCCACTTTGTCGCACAATCAAGTAACTATCTTCCCTTAATTTGTGATAAAAATAATATCAATCAAAACTTAAAAGAAATTTGACTTCCCAACTTGATGCCTTTAAATTGGCCTCTGTTTTCTTAGGAAGCTCATACGATTTCAGACGCTTTGCCTTTAGCACATCATCATAACAATGCTCCACAATTATGCCATTTACAACCGTTTGTATAGCTAGTTTGTATGATATGTTCAGCGGACGAGCAATTCTACCAGTTACTGCTGCTTCTCATCTAGAAGGACCTGGCTGCAGAAAATAGAAAGGGAAGATGTCGGCTGAGACGTCAGGCCCATTTATATTTCCTATATTTGCTGTGGTCTCGTTTTGTTTTTTTGTTTTTTTGTTTTTTTTGAAATCTTGATTTTATATAATACCCCCTCTTTTAAAAAAGAAAAACTTCAGACAGAGGACACACCAACAAAAAGATCTCTTGTCACATGTACCATCCCATACTTTATCTAATAATGAACAAGACACATTTTATTTCTGGGTTATATTGTAAATAAAAAATAAAAAAACTCTTCAATGAATTACACTGAAATCAATATAGCGTGTTAAAAAGATGAAGGCTGTTTTGTTTCACTCTGATGTGCTTTTATACTGACCTTAAAATTCACAAGTGTGTGTAAAAACAGATGCATTCTCTCGTTTTTAGATCGAGAAGGAAAAGAGAAAACATAAAAGAGAAGTGAAGGAAATTCAAATAAGACTTTGAAGCTAAAATTAGTTACTTACCAAGTTTTTAATGCAACCTTTACATCCGTTCAGTTCGTTTCCAGAAAAGTAAAATGAGTTTTGTTACATATTTTATTCAAAGTCCCTATGGATGTAAAAACATTTGTAAAATCATGTGAGCGTTGTTCTTAAATCCTGTCAAACACAGCAGAATTTAATGTCAGAATCACAGGTGGAGAGGAAAATATATAAGGTTATATTGAAGCAATTACTGGTGCAACTGTTTAAAGGAAGAAGGATAGCCATGAGTAACAGGTTGAAGAAATAGTGTGTAGTCAAAGAAAGTAGCTGATGAAAAATGAAGGAACTAAACAACTTGAAACTCCTGGGGAGGAGATCAAGGACACAGGAATCAGGTGAATCTAATCAACAGAATGCACAGCTGGGTGAAGAGGGAGCAATGTGCACACAATGAATACAAAAGGATCTGGGGCAACTAAATGATAACAGCAGAGTACAAGAGCAACAGAAAGCTATCAAAGAACACAGAGAAACTTTTCAGCTTGAAGACAGCACTAACCTGAGATACAATTCCAACAGTGTTTAGCACAAATTGGCTTTCTTTTCTAAAAGAAAATAACAGCAAAATCGTATTTCTCCAAACTTTTCCAACTTGACACAGTGTTTATTGATGTCACAATCAAGTATGAATTGTGAATATTGATAAATAGGATTTACTTCATGGGATTTTGGATGTGTCAATTAGTTTCTACTAGCTCTGATTTGTTTACACCAACATCCTGATTCTTCACACAGCAACACAAGAAATATATAACAAACATAGCAAGATATAACCCATAGAAGGACATATTAATTTCAGAGTCCAGTATGGATATGTATTACAAATAACCATGCAAAAGACAAAACATTATGTCGAGGAAGTAAATGTGTTACTCATTTTTGACTGAGTTAGAAATCAATTATAATCCATAATCTTTAGAGAATTTATTCTTCATCCATCAATTACCAGATTCCTAGATAATTTAAAAACTTGGAGAGTTACCACTCACAAAATGGTGTCTTCAACAAATATAAATAATGTAATGCTTTGTTGTTTAAACAATTTATTTTAAGTCCAAATATGTAAGTAATGGCGTCAGCATTCTGCTCCATCTGACTGTAGTTCAGTTCAGTGTTTTGGTTCTCATCTGGTCAGCAAATCACACCACCTAGGTGGAAGAGGGCTGCCCATCCCACCCGTATCCATGGCTTTTTAAACATCATGTCTTGTCTGAATCTTAAAAAGAGCCACACTTCTATTCAGAATCAGAATGACAAATTTAATGAGATCTGTAGTCCTCTCCTGACATATCATTCAATTCTTCAACTCGTAGATGTGCTTGCTGCTGAGTTATAATTAGATTTGTTTCATTTGGGTTTGTGGGTATCTTTCTTCTGCACAGGATCATGGTGACACATCCACATCAGCAAGATGCGGCACTAGTCAGAAGAAATGCCTGAACTTCTTAAAATGTAAATAAATGTAAATATGAAACTGTATCATTAACAAGTTATCTGTGTCTATCAAGAAGCCATTTTGTATGCATTTACTGCTCCCACTGTTTTGTTTTTCACTACTGACTGCTTGCCTGGAATGAATGGGATGAAAGTTTTTGTTTCTGTGTCTATTTCCTATTAAAAATATGAGGAGAAAACTTTTGACAAAGTATATCATTTACATGCAACCCCTTTAAATTAAGCACAGAACTTTAATCCATTCTATTATGCAAAACAAAGCAATGTGTGAGTTAAATGTGTCAAAACAGGGGTAAGTTACTTTGTTCTGGCAATTTCCCATGCACTGTACAAAATGGAGCTAAATTAAATGCAACCCACTGTTCAAAGAATTGACAAAACTTTTTCTAACGACATTCCAAAAATCCTGACAAGATAGGAAGTAGTAAGATAGCAACTTAAATACAATTAAAGGTTGTTTTTATAATATCTACAGGTTGGTTCTAATGTTTGCCAGGCTGTGGAGAACCAGTAGCCATGCTTGGAGTCTTCTCTCTGCAAAGGTTTGAATAATCATCGCATGCTGGATAGAATGACAACAATCCAAAATGGATGCACAGTTAACAATCTCTTTACAGGAGGATAACATCAGCACTACACAATACGTGGGGGGTGGGTGGAATAGACAGCCCCCTTTCTATTTCCAACCCGTCTTCACAAAGGTGTCTGACATCATCTAAACAGTGAAGCCTATTTGTAACTAGGTTACTAGCTATCTTTCATCTGTAATTGAGAGCAAGCAGCTCAAGTCAGAAGTGTATCAACAATATAAAATGTTGTTAGGCTTCCATCAAGCAGCCTCTAAAGGGAATTAATAGCTATCATCTGAGAGGAACAGGGAGCCTCAGTCAGACTGGAAAGGGAGGTTGTAGTGACAGTGAAAGATGTTCCCCTGAAGTTGTTGTCACAGCACAGGAAGGAGAAAGAGAGAGAATGCATGTGGGCACATACCCGAACTGGCATTATCTTCCCTGTGAGGACACAGCACAAACATTCTTCCCTCAAACAAACATTTGATACATTCAGCAGCCATGCAGCAAAAGTGAATTTTCAATGAAGGCATGACTGTTGCTCAAATAGCCGACTGTACCTTCTGTACACGTAAACACAGGCATATGTAGGCATACTTTTTGATTGAAATGTTTAATCTAGTCAATTGTAGTGTCTTTAATTGATCAAAATTGCTCACATTTTAATTGAAAATCATGTATCAGCAAAATATGTTAAAAACAGTAATGATTTAGCAACAACTGTGGCTAAATTATTGAATAAATAGACAACAATCAATTTATTGATTGTTTATAATATGTTATTTAGGTTGTTCAGCCATCAGATTGGTGCATGCTCAGGACTCTTGTATGTGAAAAATAAAAACATTACATTAACATTTTTAATGCATTAAATCTGCAATGCACCTGCACAGAAAGTATAAAATAGTCACCGACCACCTATTAAATGTGCATTTCATAGTCCTTTTATGACTATGAATTGCTTGTTTCTTTGTGGTTTTTCTCTTCGATAAAAACACAACATGTAGCTCCTTCTCTGGTTTGGTTACATCTTTGTAAAATCTTTTTGCATCATCATCTGACTTCATATTTACAAAGCCTCTGAAAAGAGAACCTCCCACATCAGTGCAACATTGCTGTAAAGCTAAACAAATGGATTAGAATGTACGAAATGTTTCACACTGATGGCAGGCGAGTGTGTATGCCGCAGGCACTCAGCACTTTGTTATAATGGGAATTTCAGTCTTGTCTTGTTTGCCTTGGAGCTGAACAACGTTGGTGCTCTGCTTGTGTGTGCTCTAATTACAGACAAGATTAGAGCGGGCAAATTAAACTGCTACCAGCCACTGTTTGTAATTGCCACAAGCAAATGTTTGTAATTATGAACAGATTGCTTTACTATCGATAATTAAAACAACAACACGACTTATTTAACGACTATCGGGAGATGGCACTCTGAAATTGACAAAGCAGAGCAGAGAAAATGATTTTTGCTTCATCTCGTGCCTTTTATTTTCTGTGAATTCACAGATCTGTGTTCTTGCGCCCGTTTCCCAGAGCTGCATCCCATAGATCAGATGCGTCTGACTGGATTTCCTCCAGTTTAAACAGGCACAGTAAAGCCTGTGTTGATGGTGTCACTGTCACAGAGGTTTCTTTGCAGTGATTGCCCCATTGTCTTTGGGGTAAGTAATGTACAAAGGCGTTGGTATTATTAGTTGTGCAACGGCAGACATAATCCCCCACCTGTTGTCAGTTATGTGATACTGACACACAATATCAAGCTAAAGCAACTGACCTTGTCACTCTGCAAGTTAATGAACAGTTTTATGAGGCCACTGGCAACATGCCCCAGCTTATCGCACAGCTCCACCTCTGCGTCTGTCACCAAAACTCCTCAATGAGCAGGCTACACGTGTTGTATCTGTAAGCTGCTAATGCATTTTACCTCAAGCCACTTCAGTTTGCTTGTTCTTTAAAGGCTATTTATGTTGCAAATGATTTAAACATAATGAAACATAATGGTGTATTCCTACTTCACCTTGAATGGATGCTAGATTAAAGATGAGTTTTGGTCAGGGGCAGACTCAGATTGAAATTGAGCCCTGCAGCTTGGTTTGGAGAGGACGGTTATCCAAACACATTGCAGATGAACGAGGAACTATAATTTTAAAACAAAGGCACGCTGAGCATTTTTCAGCAATCAAAACTATTGTGTGTGCTTTTAATGACAAACTGACAAACAAAAAATCAGTCGACAAAAGGAAGCTGTACTAACTTTCATCTACATGACATCAAGTAGATGATGGCTTCCTGACCTCTTTAGACCATAGCAGTTTATAGTCAAAGCCTAGGCTTTCTAACTGCTGGAAACATAAGAAATTACCTCAAACTTATCCTTAAATTTCTCATGACAGATCTGGCAAATTGATTTTATCCCAACTTCATGTTTGCCATCAAAGAAATTGATTTTAGTGACAAAACTGGACCTAAAAACAGATTACAGCAGTAAAATTAACTGCTGTAATCTAGCTGACTATACCTATATACACACAAGCATGTTTGTTTACGTGTACAGTCGGCCACAGAACATCTCATCTTTTTGCTGAGATGTTGTGTAGCTCTCAGCAAAAAAGAGCCACACAACATGAATGTTAAGCAACTCGCTGATGAATTTGGGAAGTTTTCATTGAATTTTGGGCTGTAAAAGGCCGTGCACAGCCAGCAACTCCATTTTATAACTGTGCCGCAGGTTACACACTTGTGAAGTTGGCTAAATTTCTGCAGTTACTTTTTCTGTTATGTTTTTGTTTCTCATGTCGTGCCCCCTGTGAATAGTTCTAGCAGCCATCTTGACTTCTTCTGGGACTTTTGCTGCCCAAAGAGCCCCGAGTTGTTCAGGCAAAGACTCCATAACACCCCAAAGAGTGTACTGTGGTACCAAGACATTAGCAGCACATCCTTCAAGTTCTGTACGTTGTGAGTTTGGGCCTCCATGGATCGAACCTGTTTGTCCAGCACATCCAACAGATACTAAATTGGATTATCTGTGGGATTCTGAGGCCAAGCCAACATCTCAGTAACTTGTGCTCTTTAAATGATTCCTGAACCATGTCTTTTTTTTTTTTTTCATGGCAGAGCGCATTAACCCACTGAAAAAGACTAGACATCAGGGGATTTATTTTCCAGGGTGTACATCGACCGCAGCAATTTTACGGTGGAAGCATGTGTCAACATTCACAATTCACATGGACAGCAGGACCCAAGTTACCCACCAGGACACTACCTTCAGGAGCTCTTTATATGTAATATTAATAACATGCGGTGCAGTGTGTATTCTGACAACTCTCTATTCAAAGCACTATTCACCTGTTTAACAATTTGAGCAACAATAGCTCATCTTTTGGCAAGAGAACAGTCTTTAGTCCAGTCTTGCACTGATGTACCTTTAATTTTAATCCTTCTAACACTTCAATCTTAAGAATACAATGTTCTCTTGTAGCCTAATCTATCCTACCCATCAATACGATTATGGTGTAGAGTTAAAGAATGCTATGCACAGCATCAGTCTATGACAATAATAATTTACCTGATTGGTGTATAAATTAAGGCCGGGTGCAGCCACAAACATAATCTAGTACCCAGTTTCCAAAGAAAAACTACATATGTTATCAAACTACATTACAGCTCTAATCAAACAAATCACTGGAGCAAAAACTTTTCATCTTTCTGGTGCTGCACGCCGTACTCGGCATGTAATGTAATCTCATAGCAAACACTGACTAGGGCATATTCAGGTATGAGTTGAGCATTTCCCCCATTTTATTACAGACTGATTTAAGATTTAACTTACGTGAGATTTATTGTTTTTAAACTTCCTTTAAAACTGCATTTCAGGCAACATTTGAGTTTTCTACCCGGCTCTTTTCTTACAAAAACAGCAGCGATGCCTAAATTATTTAATAAAAAATAAATAAATAAATAAATCATACCCGAGCCTCCCACAGTGACTTTCTTACTGGCAGTGAAAAAATCCTATGTTTTAAACGGATTAGACAAATGACATGTTTCATGATTATTCAATGCTTCTCATTCCCAGGGTGTTTATTGCATTTAATTGCATTAGAATCAGACCTTTTGAATAAATTGTATGTGTAGCATGAACTGGAAACTAACACACTATGACATTGTTTAATGTCCAATACTTATCAAAAATATTGAGAAGTAAATAGGAACACATTTAGTTATAGTTAGTCTTTGTTTTTACATTAAATAAATGTGGAGTGAAAGCATTTTAAATCCAGTGCTTTGGTACATTAAATACTTCTTTGATTGATTATGTTCACAGCTGTTTATTTTTTTGTGTCTGATTTTTACGTCCTAATAATAAGGCCTTGATACAAACACAGTTTGTGTTTCATTTTGTTATGAATCCGTAGCAAAAGTGCCAAGAGTTGTGATGTGTTTGATTTTATTAGAGATGAGATTTAGCACATACATGCTACATTACTGCAACAGAACTCCCATTTCTCATCTGTGGGAGAAAATGAAACTGTGATGAAATGTAATATAGTCCCCCTCAGGCAGAACTGGAGGGACTGGGAATTGCACTACAATAAATCTAATGGATATTACTGCACTCAGTCCTCCCTCCCTCCCTCTCTCTCTGTGTTTTTCACTCCCTATTTCTCTCCCTCAACCCCTTTTACCTTTTTTCTCTACTTTTCATTCTCTCCAGCCCTATGTGAGCATATACAGGTTACACATAACTTTCATGCACTGACACACACACTCTGGCACATGAAGAATTACATCTGTTTGAAGAGCTTGCCCCTGATTCCACAAAAAAATAAAACCATGTTTAGCATCAGTTCCATTTTGGAACATCTTAATGGATTTCAATTAGCCAACCTGAAAACTAATGGAGTGCTTTAGAAGCTTTTTTTCTTTTTCCGTTATAAATTCTGTTCATCCATCCATACATCACCTTCTCCTTATCCAGGGTTGTTGCAAGAGGCAGCAGCCAAAGCAAAGGGGTCCAGACTTCCCTCTACACAGCCACTTGGTCCAGTTCCTCTGGGGGAATCTTCCTCTGGGTCTCCTCCCAGTGGGTTGTGCCTGGATCACCTCACCGGAGAGGCTCCCAGCAGGCATCCTAACCGGCCACCTCAGCTGGTGCCTCTTAATGTGGAGAAATAGTGGCTCTAATCTGAGCACCTCCCAGATGACCAAGCTTCAGAGAAAACTTATTTTATCTGCTTGTATCCATGATCTTGTTCTTCAGGTCACTACCCGAAACTCATGAGAGCAGGAATGTAGATGGAATGCCAAATCGAGATCTTCACCTTTTGGCTCTGTTCTCTCTTCACCACGACAGATTGGTACAGGGATTCGACCTCTTTTTCCCTCATTCGAGAACAAAAACCCGAGTTACTAGCCTGGCCATTGCCTGCCTGTGCAATTCTACTCGATTCAAATCTCGCTTCACAGCACAGTCTAGGTTTTCTCCAACTGGCTTGGATTCCTCTGATAGAATCTCAACCAGCGAACAGAAGAAGTTGTGAAAAATCGCGTCGATTTTCTGAAATGTTTTAGATTTGCATTCTGCCTATAGTTTTAGCAATGACAACGAAGGAAGTGAACAAAGCCATCAAAGTCTGTGTTGGCCACGCCTCCAGATGTTGTATTAGTGTTATCACCCGCCTCTTTCAGCTCGCCTCTTGTCTCTTCACAGCAGACAGTTTCATTTAAGTTTTACGACGTCGAACTGGCGCGTTACATTCGCATCACGGACAAACCTTAGCGGTTGGGTAAGCTTTAAAACATTAGAGTCCAGGAAGAAGTTGTTTCTCTGAACCTTTGTACCAATCAAAGCGTAGTACAAGCTGCTGGTTTTCACCAGGCTTCAGAGATATTTAAACTCCTCCACTTGGGGCAGGACTCCTTCCCCGAACCGGAGACGGAACTCTACCCTTTTCTGGCTCAAGACCATGGTCTCAGATTTAGAGGCACTGATCCATCTAAATATACATAATATACAAGATAATTTGGATCTTGATCAATTTAATGAATGGGCATAAAAGAAGAAATAAGTTACATTATTACCCTATAAATCACCTTTTTTCCAGTTGTTAACTTTAAAGACATTTTTAATTAAAGCCTCATGTCATGATGAGACAGAGCCTTGGTAGCAATCCAAGTCAAAAACAATCCTTTATGCAATATGTCATGACGCTCAGTGCACACCATCCATTACATGGTACGCACAGTTTTTAACCGTCTAGCCGTATAACATTTGCAGATTTCTTTATTGCATACTAAATATTGGCAATTCAATTCCTACATGACCTTAGATAATTACAGAGTAAAGGGGTGAGTGAAAAACATTTACAACATTGATTTGAAATTCTGAGGAGAGTTTTGTTAATTAAACTGTAACAGTAGCATGTAGGAAGAGCTACCTGTTTTCAAGGCAACAACACTATGTACCTTATAAAACGTAAACAATGCCAGCCAGCCTCATCAGCACCTCCGGTAAAGAAGTGTCAAAAAGCTGCCCTTGAAAAGCTCCGTTTCTGTGTCGTCTTACCAAAGCATATCGTTTCAGTTAAATTCACAGAAGAGTTTAGTAAACTCGTGTTTTTGTGTTCATGGGAGGACAGATGAGACTCGTTTCCAGCATAATTTCCGAACAACTGGTTGGAAAGCATCTAAAGGTTTATGGTGATTTAGTGAACACATGACGCCACTCTTTGCTATAGCTGAATTAATTTTAACTGCACATTACGTTGTTGTTTTATAAATAAAATGTATTTGGATTTTTAAAATGTTTTTTCCTTTTTTAATTGCTGGAATATGTGAAGTATTATATATTAGTGCACCAATTTGTTTAGGAACCAGCTGTAATTTATTATTTTATTAAACATGGGATGCATTTAGACACCTTTGAAGGACGCAGGGTTGTTTTCTCAGCCTCTGTTGTGGTGAAAACATCCTTAATTACAAAGAAGACAAAACTCATGTATGTAATGTCAAAGCAAATCAGTGAAAATGTAGATTTAGTGAATTAGTCTTTTAAAATCCTCCCCCCGCCCCCCTTCTTTTTAAACCAGCCATGACATGGAAATACATCATCTGACTTTAAGCATTTGAATTCATATTGTTAACACCATCAGCAGATAGTTGCTTTCCTCTGGGACAGATTCTTTCTGGCCTGGACACTTAAGTCCAGATGGCCCAGCCTTATAGCCATCTGTGGCTACAAATAAAACATACACATACACAAAACCAGTCAGAGATCACAAAGTCTGTAAAGAAATTAGGGATTTTGTTGGTGTAAAAACTGTGATAAAAACTGGTTTTACACTGGAAAATTGGACAAAAAATATAATGGGACTTGTATATTTGAGCTGGTAGCCATAATTGGAGTGTATTGAATGTCCATGTTGTTTTATTTCTCTATGCCAGAAAGAAGGAAAGGAAACTGGAGGGGAATGAATAGAGAAATAGCTTTAACAGCGATCAGTCTTGACAAAAAAGAAAAACATTTTATTTTCCTTACTTATGCTACTTATTATAATGACACAAGTGCAAAGAATTTCTGCAATGGCAAAATATGAAAATACCTTATTTCTCACTCATGGTAATAAGTGTACAAAACAATAATCATTAATTATGATAGAAAACAAAGAAACCCAGTTTCATTGGACTTTAGTAAAAGCCTAAGTACTTTAAAATGACATTTCTTCCACTTTACTCAAAAACAAGAAGAATTATTTATTTTAAGATTGAAAATATTTGACATGCACATGTGTTTTTCTGATCATATATGGAATGGGGTGAGAATTAATCATTCCCCCACATAAAAAAAAGAGAGCCTGCAAACAAAAGTGTTCAGAGGCCCTTTCAAATGTTCACTATTGAAACTGGTGAGTTTTCTGCCACCATGCTTTTGAAGCGATTGCTGAGCATACAGTTCACAGAACCGCTCAATCGGAACAACACCACCCCAGTCTTTGTTGTCATCTTCATTGTGCTTTGCTGACCCTGAGCTTTTTCTAAAGAGCAGCATCCCACTCCTCCGATTAATGCCTCATTAGGCTCGATACTGACTGTGAGCAGGGGCGGCAAACATGCCTCATGTCTATTTAAGCTCGACGCCCACACCCAAACTTTAACCACGCAGGGAGATATTATTAAGAAGCCCGAACCTGGGCACTATTAAAATCCCTTTTTTCTCACACCCTTCATTTTGTAGCAGGGGCAGAGTGCACCTACAAGTCTTTTTTTTTCTGCTGAGGCTTATTTGTGACCTATTCACGCTGTTGTCTAACACTTCTTTACAGCTTTCAATCATGCCAGCCAACAAGAAAACAATAATTTCACTCTCTTGTGGCAAGTTAATCGAAGGGTTACTTTGTTTATTGTCCCATGTTCCATGAATTATAGTGTCAGACGTAGTGAGAACAAAATCCTCTCATTGTGCTAAGTAACAATTTGTCAGCACAAGCTATCGAGGAGTCTGTGTTTGAAGATATATTACTTACATTTTTTTCTCCTTACTGTTACAAAGATGAGCTTTGTTAAACTATTTTATTGTACATAGGACATTAATTTCAAAATGAAAATAAAGAATTAATCAAAGGAGAAATGTGTTCCTTCATACTGAATGATCTCTATCACTAATTACAGAAGGAAAGGGATTTGCAGTGATTAATCATTAAGATTTATTTATCACCAATAAAAACTAATTATACTCCAGGAAAGAAAACTCACTGAGAAATAATCAAGAATTAATTTTACTGTAAATCTCACTAAGGCCTACTTACTTTTGATTCAATTAAACAAAAAGAGATAAGTAAACAAAGACAAAAAAAAGACGCTTGTAACTAGTCTTCAAACTACTTGTGACTGAAGGAAAATAAATGCTCAATATCTTACTTAAAACCTAAATACAAATTATTGTTCAAAACTGTATTGGTGTCCAAGGAGTTTGAAGAAAAGGGCTTTTAACATCAAACTGAGGGAGGACAGAAAGAAATGGCGGGAAGAATCCAAAGACCTTCTCTGCACCTTGAAGCTGTTGATTTCAGCACAGCTTTTTTGAATGTATTGATTATTTCCCACTTTGGAAACGGGGCTAGGAGACATGAAAGAAAAAATGCTAATAAAGAAAGGAAACAAGATGACATTGAGCCCATGCTCTTGGTGCATGGGGAAGAAAAATGTGAATTTTGCACATTTAAATGAAAGAAACAAATGAACGTGGCAAAAATATACACAGCAAACAAAAGTATTTATCACAATCACATCTTGAGAGGATGATTAGAAATGGCTAAGATTATTTGAAGGTTCTTTGGTTCTTTTGCTGTATCTGAGTCTAAGAACTCCAGCACATCATTTAATATTGAAGCTTTTGTATAATGAGTCGTCTTGGGTGTTGATCAACTCATCAGAAGCAGGTTTGGGTATGAAGTGGGAAATATGACAAATGTTGGAGTTTTAGACATATAGCAATTTGTTTTATTTTATTTTGAAGCTGTTCTGAATTACCAAAAGAGGAGTACTTGCATACTAAAACTTTAACATGAATATTGACCAGCATTAAGACCAAACCAAATTTTGGAGGGCAGCATTAGAACGTGAGCCTCGAATTAGCAAGATTTTTAGTTCTCATTCCAGCTGTCTGTGGTGCAACTAGATGTCTTCCACCATTCAACCTGTTTACTTTATACAAAGTATTCTAATACTTAAAGAAAAATGCATAAAACGTTAAAGTTATTACAACATGAACACATGAAAACGTCAGTTACAACGTCAGCTGCATGGGATACAGAGTTTCAGGTATATCTGAAAAGTTTGTAAAGACGTTCATTCATTTTCACATCTGATGTGCTGATGTTTAAAACATTACCTTTACTGAAAACCAAATGTCTGGTGAATTTTTATCAAAATTGTAGTAAAACCTATGAAAAAGACATTTTCTTTCAGTTCAAAGACGGTTAATTCATCTGATTAGCAGACAGCTGCACAAATAAAGCACAAATGTCATACTTTCATCCTGTTTGTCATTTTTCATGACAGCCAGGCAATAATAACCTACTTACTCAGAATGCACTTAATGATTTTTTTTTTTCTTTGTGAGCCGCTTATGCCACCAGAGAGCATAAATATAAACATAAGAGGCTTTTAAGTGCAGACTGACCTGCTGTCAGACTGCTGGATGTGAATTTCCCTCATGGGTCCAAGATGAAGTGCTGAACCTGTCAGGCGGGATGGCTTCATGCTTACAGTCTGTTTCTGGGAACCATAAATACACGGTCAAATTGTAAAATCCCACACATATGGTCCACTAAGTCAGATAAATCAAGCTGCGCTGGTTATGTACGGCAACTGATGCCTTTTAAATTTGTTTTTTATTATTAAACAGAGTTAATGCTTGAATTGATGTGAACAATTATAAATGTTTTCTAAGTTTAGCAAACCATAAATATGGACATCTGACTCGTATCTAATTATTGGATGTGAGTTTGCTTTTACCTCTTAGCAGCATACATTTTAAATTTGCATGCATATAAATATGCGTAAGCAGAAACATCCTGTTTGTTTCAGAAACATCGTGAACCTTCACATAAAAACTTAGAGTACTAGGTTGTTTTTTATTGCATATTTTGTGGTGACTCAAATAATAAAAAATCTTTCAACTAATCATAGTCAATGCCACAATCAGCCCTTGTGTTTTTGCCTCTTATTTTTTGAAGGCGTTATAACTCAAATAAAATCCAGTCTCACGGGTATAAAAGGAGAGGTGCCATACGCGGATAATTATTGAGGGTGATGAGGTGATCCAGTAATTTACTCCAGATGTAGATTCATAATGGTCCAACCAGATGGTTATTATTTTAAGTAATTTGCTTTTGTCCAGACTCAGATATGAGTGTTTGAAACCAGAGATGTGAAAACACTTTTTTTTTTTTGGTTAACACTTTTCATTTTAACATCTGTTTTGTGTTCATGATACTTTTAAAACCACAACATAGATCATTAATTTATGATGAGCTCAAACTAGATTTTTAACCATTTGTAATAAAGGGAAAGGAAGAGCAGAGCTTTAGAAAGATGAAATGTTCTCTCGTTATGTTCTTCTGCAGGGGCGTAAAGCCTTTTGCAGAAATGAACAGGGGAGAGTTTGGTTTCACCTGAAGCAGGCTGCGTGCAACAATTTACTCCTTTCGCATAACACACACTTCTGCTGCACTGAGTGCGTTACAAACTTTGTTTGCAGATGGCAACAAATTCTTATTTAGTATATATATTTATCAACAGCAACAAAATGCTTGACTGTAGCATGCAGAGTAGTTTTGTGTAACAACTACCTGACAAAAATACAAACTAGATATGAATGTGAGTCCCAAACATAGCCGGTGGGCCTCCAGTTTAAACACAATTGATTTTTCTTTTAATGCAAGTTATTTCTGCAAATTTTTTTCTCCTGAGTTGCAGTGCTTTGCACAGTGTATTTAAGCCCTTGAGCTTTTCCACATTTCCATTTACAGCACAATTGTAAAGTGGAGTGAAAAGTAAACCTGGATTTCAAATTTTGTTTACGAACGAAGGATCTGACTGTGTAATGTAATCAGACCTCTGATAACCATAAACAACATGGTTATTAGTCAGTTCCACTGGATGCATTCAGAGGTATTGTCATTAGTAAATTGAGTCCACCTCTATATTTATAAATATTATTTATAAATATAAATTATTCATAAAAATTGCAAATCCAGCTGTAGTGATAGCCTGAAAGGTTAGTGAGATAACATGCATGAGCAAACGTCACAAAGACCAAGGAAGAAAGCAGACAGGACATAGTTTAGCTTTGAACATATTCAACATTGGACTGTTCAATCTATTACCTGAAAACAGAAAGAATGTGGCAATGATTCAATTAAGTTAAAAGTTAAGAAAATAACCTAAAACACTGAAAGGAACAACTGAACAAAAATGGATGTTTGCAAGTTTCCTCTGCTCTCATGCAAAACACAGACAAGAAGTAGCTTCACCTCACAGCAGACATCTACAAATTTGCAAGTCATGCTTCCATGCTAAAGGTCGGGTTAAATATTAACTACAGGAGGAAGTAAGTGTTTGGAGCGCCCAGCAGAACAAATTTCTGGAAACCGTTCTAAAACGCTGCTCCCTTTCCTTCAACAGCCGAAGTTGTTCCTGTGCATAATTAAAGTCGAGCACAATGGAGCCGGCCGAGCACTTTAAAGCAGAATACAATCTCCAACTTTTGTACTGGCTTAGCATCCACACAGCACAGTGTGGTTCACAGGGGAACTGGTGGAGCAGTGTCAATCCAGCAGAACGTGTTGGAAAAGATTACAGAAGTCAAATGGCCTTTTCTCCCATTGTGGCTGCTAAACTGATCTTGACAGCCAGTCATAGACGCTGAAACTCCACACTGCCTTCACCCCCACCAAATCTATAAACTGAAGCACAAAAATCTTTGAGATGTTTGTCTGGGAGTGGTTGTTCTGAATTTCCCCTTAATCCACCCCCCCTTCCCCTCCTCCCTGCCCCGACCACCTATTCATGAGTATCATAAAAGCTTTGCTTCTAAACTGTGCTGTCCCCCCCCCACCCCCTCTTTTCTTTTTCTTTATTTTAAGCCACAGTGGTCACTTGTCGCGTGATTAGCGAGCGAAAGACAGAGCTGAACTGGAATTAAAAACAAATAACAGCGTGGTAAATGACCTGGATGTTTGGTCAGAACAAGGAAAAGGGGGCAGAGTCTGTTCCAGGCAGCCATGCTCACCAGGACTCAGACAATGGACCCCATCGGCCCTGATGTAGCTTGACAAGTGAATGACATGCTGAATGGTTGCCATGGGAACAAATGTGTTGAATTTTATGCATGCATATCTTGTTTTGCCCCCTCCCACCCTCTTCTTTTTTTCACGACTGGGTAGATTTGACTAATGGTTTGCTGACTCTGAACAGTGTGCTGGATGGGGTGCTGCACGGGGAGCGCCCTTTTTTTCCACAGCTCTATCGGACACTGTGGTCCAGCTTAATGTTAACGCCTCCAAGAGTCTTAGCCTGGCACAGCTAGAGCTCAGGAGGGAAGCATTCTGTGTGAATAGACAGCAGTGCATTAGCTCCAAGAGGAAGGGGGTTTTCACAGATAATGATCTAATAACAAATTCACCAGTTCACTTCGCTGGACTTCAACCCCTGCAGATTGCTTTGGATTTTAGACAAAGACAGCTGAAAAACCACATGCACCATAAACAGAACTGTTAGGATTTAACTACATCTTATGTCTGTTTACACATGATTCAGCCCTCAACGCATCTGGCAGTGATTTTTGAACACGAGCCAACAGTCACCTGTCTGTAGCTCACCTGGTTTCATCTGAAAAATTAAGAAAAAAACAAAAAAAGAACTTCCGTTCCACAAATATATTTTTCTTTCTTTATAATTTGTTTGTATGGTACTTTTCTTGAAATTACCATTTGTTTTATTTAGGCAAATATTTCAGGGTTTTTTCACACCTGATAGTCCAGTAGACTTAGATCAACTGGGGACCAAAATTGCAATATTTGCTAAATTTTCAGTTGCTGCTGTTCGCTTTCACACTGCACTGTCAAACGATCCAAAGTGAAAAACCTGTTCACTCCTTCACCTCTAGTGGCGCCAAGAACAACTGAAGGAAGTGGCACATAAACCTCTGAAGAGGCACAACTTCCTTTTTTCACAAAATGCAAATATGAATGGATGCTAGCAGTTGTAGCATTTCTTTCTTTTGGCCCAGAATGCCCTGCGCTGTAGTCCACTTCTCCAGTCCTCTTCCATCCACATATGCATTCAAACCATTAAATGTTTTCTGTGAAGCAGGCTTTCAGACCTATATGACTTAAAGGTTTGTTCTTTTTCTGTTTACTCAATTTCCTACAGTTGACTCCTGCCTCCTTTAATTTGTTTTACCAGGAGGGTCATGTAATTTTCCTCAATGCCTGTCTGTCGAACTTTAAATCTATCCTCATCATGAGTTATTTTCCTCTTATATTTCTTGGTTTGCAAAGGCTTATTTTCCTATTTTAGGCTTGAACATTGGAGTAAAATTGATTTTCTTCTGATTTTACCTACATTCACTATTTTTGTTTGCACTACAGACTACATTTCTATACTGACAATCTTTCTAACTTGCCTGGAGCCCTACAAGCAAAACCTATGTAATGAAAAAATGGATCAAGCCCAAAAATGAAAGTTCTTCAGTGAAACTTTGGAGCTTCCCCAAATCAGACAGCAGCATTTCTCCTCTCTGCTTCTCTGGCCACACCCACTGGATCAGTTCATAACAAAAAATATATGCAAAACATTCTTGTAGAAAACATTACTTGGTTTTCGTTTATGTTGTTTATTTGCTAGCTCTTAACAAATGATGCAGAGAACAACTCTTGCTTCAAGCCAGAATGTAATTGTCCATCAATTTGCCCTTTCATACCTTAATTATATGCTTGCTGTGTGCTTCACTGATTAAATGACTCAATCAGTTCAATCAATAACCTATTTTGAACTAATGCTGCTTTTGCTTTTTCTCTGAGGGCAGAACTTTTGTCTCAGACTGATTTCATATTTGAATCATTGACCTAGTTGCAAGTCGGGGAGAATTGAAGGGTTGCTAATGTTGTGCTTATTGACCAATATGACTGCTTTTAGCCAATAACATATTTCCCTCCATTTTATGTGTTCAAACGGTAAAAGAACATGGTTTAAAAAAATGAATCCTGCAGTGTACTATTGTTGCTGTGATATAAACCATCAGAAGAGGTAATGATCAGTTTATCTCTGTACATTTGACTCGGTTTCATGTCTACGGCAGCGTTATTGCAGATTTCCATTGGGCTTCTAACTTTCCAAACTGAAATTTTGACTTTGGTTGTCATTCTTTTTGATTTTTCCAACTTGGATCTCAGGAATTTCAGCTTCCAGGTAAAAATTAAAAGCACCATTAGTGCTGTACTCTACATTTTCTGCTCTCAAATATATTTTAAACACAAAAGTAGGTAGAACAGAAATATCTTTGCCACATTGCCTTTTTTGTAAAAACGGTAAGATAGAATTAATGCTTAGCTTGATTGCTTTGTACCACTGTATTTATATTTTTTTGGGGAAAAAATCTTGTATATTTTCCACATTTAAATTATGTAATTCAAAATCTTCAGCTAACATCAAGAAATTTAATTGGAAGATTGTAGGAAAAGTTTATTTTTGTCTGGGAGTACTTGGATTTGCTTTCATTATCTTTATACATTATCTAACTTATCTGTTAATGACCTGTAGGGACTTCATTTCTGATATGTGAACAACTGTAATTAAGTAATAGTCTCTTCTTGGCTCCATTTGTTTACCATTTTTATTCAAATAATATTTAATACAGATAAAACATTTTCAAATGAATACTGGCTGTACTAAATTCTCACTTTATACCAGTAAGATCGTTTTTGATGATGTCAAAAACTTCAACCTTTGTAGAACAGGAGTGTTGAAACCAGAGTGGGAATGTTGGTTAATAAGTAACATATTGTTTGACGTGTTATCAGGGACCAGATAACTTATCTGAATCCTGTGGTATATTTAGCCTCTGAGCGTTGTTTGTTTCCATTTTATATCTCAGCACAAGTTCAGAAACCAACGTTCAGGAAGAGGTAAAGCAGAGATTCCCTCCCTGCACTGACTACAGGTTAACTCCTAATGGAAAAAAAAAAACATTTTGAGTTGTGTCGACCATCACAAAGCCCGGCTGATGAGTGAAGAGAATTGCAGTCTTCAACAATACTTCGATCAAACGCCTGACACAATGAAACTGAACACGTGAGCAAAATAGCCCTGAGATTAAACTGACATCTGAAACATTTTTCCTACCAGTTCCAATCTATTATTTTCACTCCTGGATAAAAGAAAGCAATCTCCCAACCCACGATTACACCTCTGAAGAAATCATATTTCAGGTAAGGTAAGATGTGTTTTGTGGACAGGATGAATATCTAAAGTGCCAATCACAGAGCGTATACACTCAAAAGCCAGTAATGCCAAATCACACATGCTATTGCATCCTCTATCATCAGTGGAGAAAAAAAATATATCCTTTATCAGCAACTAGATCAAAATCTCATACCTCTGCAATTTGCTCAGGAAAATACAGGCCTTCTTTTGAACAGCATGCATCTCTGCACATTATCTCCACACCACTTTGCAGATAAAGCTACAAGATTTTTTTGGACTCCGTTTTATTTTAACGATAGTCATTAACTTGCTTAAAGCCACATTAACTCAAACTTAAACAATACAAAGAAACCCATGAGTTTGTGTTTTTGTAAGCAAGTTGTCGCCAACTTTTGGAAATTTGACATTTTTTAATAAGTAAGTAGGTTTGCATTTTTATTTGCTGTAGTGATTTTGACATGCTATTTTAGGTTATATTAATGTACCTGAATAATTAGTCTCATATCCAGACTGTGCTCAGTCTGAGTGTGAGTGAAGTTACTGAAATAAATCATTTGAGTCCACTAGCGTATGTGAACCGACTCAACAGAATCCCCCCGGGGGAGTTGATTATTTATTTATACTTAAGCCCAATGTAACTCATACCTCTGGCAGATTTATGTTTAAAGTAATCTCTTGATTTGACTAATATGTTTCTTATGATGGAAAGCAATACTTTGGAGTGATCCAGCCAGAACCCCAACTTTAATCTGCTAGAGAATTTGTGGAGAAACGTGTAAAAAGGTGCTGAAGGGGTATAAATAATTTCTGCATGCCATGAAAATAAAAACTGAAAAATTATAAATTTTTAAAACTCCTTTTATATGGCAATATTACCTTTTGACAGATGCTTTGTTTGGTTCAATAAAAATAATTTGGTAACACTTTATTTGAAGGGGTGTGCATAAGACTGACATGACACTGTCATAAACATGACATAACATCTGTCATGAACATGAAGAAGTCTTTATGAATGTTTATGACAGTTGTCATGAAGTGTCATTCGTTAAATAATGACACTTTTAATGCAAAGTTGCTCTGAAAGTTGCATTAAAAGTCCATTAAAGGTGCCTACTTTGCATTATTTTGTAAATTATGATAATTTAATGCAAAGTTGGCATTTTTAATGCACATGGTACATGTGCATGAGCACATGTACCATGTGCTCATGCACATGGTACATGAGCACCATGTGCAGTGGCTGTGGTCCTTTTCCTGGGTTTGATTCCTGGTCTCAGGCCCTTTAATCAAACTTAATTAAATTTCTGATGAGCAGTCTGACAAGCAAACTGGTCCATCCTCTATCTTCCCTTTCTTTCTCCATCGTATTTCCTGTTTCTCTACTGTTCACTGAACGCCACTTCTGCTAAAAATCTACTAATTAGAAAAATAAAATTTTAAGCATAGATGTCTGCTTATCATGTTCCAACGCAGTCAACTTGTACCCTAAGCTGTCTTTATTTTGCTGTCTTTATTTTTTTAAGTTAAATAAAGTCAAAAATATTTTCTAAGGGAGAAGTTTCCTTTTTTACTTTCTTTTTTTTTCTTAGAAAAAGACATCTACAGAAAAATTGTATAAATGGCTCCAGCTTCAGTTCCTATTTCATCAAGGGAGATTTTATAGAAATAGTATTTTAAAAAACTACATTTTGTGTTCATTAAATGTCTTTTTGCACTTTCTAACAGGAAAGTTATTAGCTTATAAACAACTTTCTCAGCAGCTGGAATTATGAACAGCTTTTTTGGGAAAAGAAATCATGACATCAGAATACAATTTGATGCCATGAAATTGGCAAATTGACTGGATTGCAGAGTGATGACTCACATCTTCTGCAAACACATTGAATAAAGGAAAACAACAAAACACACAACATAGCTTTAAATGTACGGCTACACCTGCTATTTGTCTATTAGAATAAACAACTTTATGTTTTTTATGTTTCAGTCAAACTAAATCTGGCTACATTGACAACTAGGATCAAATTGAATCTGTCTATATAGTTACAGACAGTTATAGTTTTCAGAGATGAGCAATTTTCTTTTTTGAAGTGACTTGAGAGAACATTTCTTGTGAATTGGCACTTTATAGATAAATTTAATTAAACCGAGTTAAAATTCTGATGGGCAGTCTGACAAGCAAAGCGCTCCATCATCTGTGTGCTTTGGCTCTGGGATGCTAAATATTTTTGTTAGGTGAAATAATTCTGTTTTAATTAACAAATTTTAAGCACCACATATTTCTTCCAAAAATCCAATATGGATTTTATCTGCAGGGAAATTCAAGCTAATGAATATTTCCCTTTGATATTAATCATTGCAGAGATAGGATCAACACGACGGTGCTTGTACTGGTTAGCCACAACCACAGACGTATGAAGCCTTATAACAGGCAAAAGCAACATTTTTCTTTCACTAAATAATACCTATATCAATCTAGTGCATGTTTTAGATTTTAAGACAAGTGTGCATGGACAGGACCTGTTTCAGAGATATATTTTAGAGATATAAGTCATCTTTGGAACAAGTGTATGAAAACTAATCTACTCTTTAAGTCCATATTGATTTTCTATTTGATGCTTTTGAATAATTTGTTTACTTGGTGTCCAAGTGCATCCACTAAGCATATAGTTACATCTCGAGCTATCAGGGCCTCTTTATGATGTTATTTGTTACAGACGTGAGTTGTGTTTGCACAGACAGGGAGGGAGAAATCGAATGGAAAGAGAGGTGGGGAGAAAAATGTGAGGATTGGGAGGGGGAGGAGAGAACACGCCACTGAATGTCCCAAGCCATTAGAACAAGGGATATTTCTGGTTGACTGAGCAATTCATTCTCGACATGTCACATTGAATTTCTTCCATTATAAAACACTGCTGCCTTCTCCACTCCAAAGGCAGATTGCCTGCACCTATTTCACCCAGTGAAATATTGCTTCTCCCCTCAAACAATCTTTTTCATCCCAAAGTTGTGAAAAAGATTTTGAAGCAGTGATTAGTCTCTGCTTACAGTGCACAGGGATTTTGTATTACTTTTTTTTTTCCTTCAAATAAAAACAGCTTAAGCTCATGCTCTCTAGAGCAAAATTGTCTTTCCCAGAATATGATCCCCCAAATGCACTTATCAATATTAAATGTACATACAATGATCATTTCTGATGTCCTGTCACGGGCAATGCTGATGTGAGACCAGACAAGGCAGGAAAGACAAGAATCTATTTGTTATTGTCAGACTATATGTGCCTTTGTTGAAGTCGGAGTTGCACACTGAATCTGTGTGGTGACATATGATGTTAAGAGCAGGACAAAGTCTTTTGGCTGAGGCAGTTTTGTGATCTCTCATCCTCAGCTCCAGCACTTCACAGTACCCCGATATGGGAAGCCTGACTTTGCTCTGAGCCGCCGACAGTTCTGACAGACCAGCAACTGAGATTGATGTTGCCCAGATAGAAAACAGAGGAAGAATGGCAATTATGTCAAGCCAGGAGAAACATGTGTCTCTGCACTGCAATACAATAGGCTCTTGCTGGATTGTTATCGTTCTCAATAACCCAAGGTGCGTTTGGGAGTAAATGGATTGTCTGAAGACACCATTTCTTCTTTGGTTTTCCCCCTTCTTTCTGTTCTCTTCGTTTATATTTTTCTCAATCTTGCATGTAATTTATCTTGCCATTTATTTTGCTTGTCTATGATTACATTTTCTGTTTAAACAAATACACTGGCAGCTATTCCCATAAGTATGTGGCTCTAATCCAACTCGTATCAGATAGCTTGGTCTTTCTTTCCTTTGTATTTAAAGGAGGGAGATGAGTGTGATGAACATGTGGGAGCTCCAGGCATGACTTATATAAGCACATTTAAAACGCTTTTATAATCAGCTACATATGCAGATACTACAGTTCACATCCCACTTGCAGAAAATTATCTCAGCACCATCATTATCGCAAATGTAAATTCTGCCACTCATACTGGATCAGTTCCATACAGCTCATAACCTCTTCCTCTGAATCACCAGCTAATGAAGCATACACCATTATAAAAAAAAAGTTTCACAAACTGACCTTGCTCTTTGCTTGAATAAGAAAATGTTATTGTGGGAGTCCTGAGACTTACTTTCAGTGATTTCCACTGAAGGCAAAAGGAAACTAAGCTAAAGCTTAACGGTGAAGAGTCCAAACTTTTGGTTTGACTTCTCACCCTTGTGGGGACTTTGCAATAAAAAGAAAAAGAGAAGAGAGTCTAAAAGTGGGCTAACCATAATCCATCTTGTCATCTCAGAATTCATAATTTTACAGTGTTCTGAAATTAAGCTGATCTCATTTGGTTTGTGTTGTCATGGTTTCTCATCTGCATAGCCAGCTTTCAAACAGACAGAACAAAACAAATGAGCAAAGTAGAGCTCGGCAATTAATCAACAACAACATATATGGTGATAAACGGATGACCAATATCATTAGATAAAGCAACCAATAAAATACTCAATAGTTTCACTTAACTCCAGTCCAGATCGGAACAGTATTCCTAGGGATGTAGGCAAAGGAAAGTTTTTTGCCACTCAACCTCTCACTGCCAGCTAACCATCAACAAACTCACTCACTCACTCTGGTTACCTAGCAACAACCTGTTGAGTAACTTGCCCAGCAGCAGTTTCATGTTTGTCCACCGTGCAACTGCTTAAAAATAAAAAGAACGGAGTGGAGTGAAGAGGAAAATTAGTAGAACAGCTCAACAGGAAACTCTGGATGAAACAAGAAAGGTCACGTCACCAGTTTGTCAGTATTACAGATATTTAGAAACAAAAACTAATCTATACTTATCTACTAACTGAGATGAAACACCAGTCCTACAGCAAGCTTGTGGTAAAATCTACTGTTGAAAATAATAAAAAAAACAGCTCTCTTATGGTGCAAATGAGTTTGTTTTGAGTACAACTCAATCCTGACAAGTCAACTGAAGTGTTCAAGAAAAGAGAAAAGGGTAAATACCAGGTGTATACACGAACTACACATGAAATTTCAAAACCATGACCATTTTGGGATTCTTTGGGATCATTAAAGTTCCTTGCTGACAAATTCACAGGAGTCAAATGTGCTGTGCTTGGGGGGAAACAATAACATACATCCATTTCTTCTTCTTGTTATTTTACTTTGCTTTCACAGAACAAGAATATTCTTGTGGACATTTACTGTTCAAGGAATAAATTCTGAAATTTTAATGAAGCTTTTTATTTAACAGCACTGAAAACATTACCATTTATGAAGAATTTAACAACATACTTTAATGGGTGTCCAAGTGGATAGAGCTAGAAAGGGTGAGAGAGTTTCTCAGGAACTCAGGAGAGAACACACTAATGGAAATAAAAGTTTTAGGGGGGAGACAGTGGATGGGTCATGGCTCAGATCCAGCCTCCTCACTGTTTCTTCTGTCTAAACTCACTGTCCTCATGAGCCTCGCGTTTCAAAACTTAGCCTGGAACTTGGCCAAAAACAGTTTTTGTCCTTGCATAATTGCACAGTCAAAATCAATTGCACAGCAGAAATATCAGTGGTGGAATTGGTTGTCAGGCGGCCCCATCGGCAATTAATTTAGGCTAGTTAACCAACTTGCTGGTCACATTTATTTAAATGAAGGTGTGAATCTGTAAAATGTTTGCTGTGGCTACATTAACAAAAGTGTTGCCTTTAAAGGTCACATGAGATCTCATTTATCTGAGAGTTTTCTTTTTCCTCTTCAGCAGGACTGTCTGGGGAAGCAAAGTGCTGAGAGAAATTACAGCCTGCTGGATTTGGACTGAAATTAACTGCTTGCAACAAATCAAAGATATGTCACTCAACCACAGACAAGCCTGAGTTAATTTACGAGCGGAGAAATGAGCCTCTTTCTCTTCCAGATTCATCTATATCAGCAAATGGCACATTTATATTCAGCAGAATATGAGGTTACATTTTGTTTTACACCTGTGTTGACATTTAATTCAAAAGACAATGGCCAAGAGGGCAAGTCTATTCTCAAGCCCATTTTAATGTATTTCAACATCCAACTGTCATAAAAATGAGCCGTGATTTTATTGTGATAATGGAAAAGTACACTGGAAAAGTGGATTTGGAATTGGTTTGCACATTATATTTTTCGCTATAAAAATGAGATTTCCAGCCATAGGGAAAAACAAATCAAGATCATTTCTTCAGCTATTGAACCATGGAAGAGAAAATAGTTATTTTTTTCTGTGTCGCTGGAAAATGATGCCGTGTACATAGTGTCCATCTTGGCATTTGGAGCACGGCTGGGCAACAGACATGTTTCTGTAAAAAAGCCAGTTTATTGAAGAACTAGAACATAAGAAAGGTCTTTTCTCATTTCTTACACACGTTTGTCACTCGTCTATAACTGTAACTTGACAAAACATGGAGGGAAATCATTTCTGCAGTTTATTTGGCAAAGAAACCAAATAACTCTGTATCTTAAAAATGAAACGCATTTTGCAGTTTACAGCCAAAGGCGTGCTGCTGGTTCGGCTGCGGTGTTATTTGTATGCACTGGGCAATATGTAGATTTAGATTTGTGTCTTAGGGCAAACAACCCTCAAGCAGCGTAGTATTTCATTTCATGCTGAGCATTCAGTTGCATGGGCAGCATAAATATTCATGATTCTCCAGACTCATGATATAAACATAAGAATATGGCCAGTGACAGGCATTACAGAATGGTCACACTGGATCAAACAGAATTACCTGTCTTTGATGCTGTGAAAGCAGCAGTATTATCACTGTGATTAAGGGACATAGTGAGAATAACTGTGATGAGACAGAAAAAGGGCTTGTTAAAAAATGCCTCTCTCTGTTGCTCAGTTTTATAATAAGTAGAGTTCTGACATGAATTGAGTACATTTAGACTTATGAATGATTATCCAGCAAAAGGATCAAATTGTTGGGTACAATTTTATTTATTTTGTTCATATTATAAAAGGATTTTTTACATTTTTTCACATTGAGCATCAGTTTTATAAAATGGACATTTAACGGCAGACTCTCTAAACATAAAACGTACCTTGCAAAAGTATTCATACTCGAACATTTTACTATATTACAACAACAAACTTAAATGTATTTTAAATAGCAACACAAAATTGGGAAGTGAGAAGAAATTGTTTTTTTTTTTTAATAAAAAATCTAAAAGGTGTAATTTGTTTTCCTATTCATACAGTTCTACTCTGATACCTCCCAAAAAGATAAATCAATTGCATTATTGATTATTGATTCCAGTCGTGTAGTTTAGTTTCAGTCAGCCTCAGAGGTTTGTTAGAGAACAACGATGAACAAACAGCATCACAAAGACCAATGAACACAGCAGATAGACATACAGTACGGCACAACTGCAAACTTAACAGGGCGGATGGTTATTTACACAGCCTTAATCAGAGAAAAAGCCAAGAGGTTCACAGTAACTCTGGATGAGCTGCAGGGATCCCCAGCTCAGGTGGGAGAATCTAATTTCTAGTTATGTAATCCACAAATTTGACACTTACTAGCAAGAGACAAGAAAAAAGCTACTTTTGACATAAAGAGAAGAAGAAGTCCAATCTGCAAAGTATATACATACATTCACTGCTGTGTTTGGGATCATTGTTCTGCTTCATCCAATAAACAACTGTTGAACTGATGTCCTAACATCTGACTGGACCAGTCAGCTCCACAGTACAAAGGAGATCATGTTGACAAAAATAACATAGAGCTCAGGTTCTATAGTTGTCAAACAAGCCCAAACTTTCACCTCTCCACTGCCATGCTTAACAGTTGTTAAACGTTTTTACCAAATATGGTGCTGTGCATTGTGGCCAAAAATCTCTTCTTTAGTCTCATCTGTTCGATGGACCTTGTTCCTAAAGTCTTTTGGTCCGACACTGCAAACCTACATTGTTTTGCCTAATTGCTTTTGGAAAGCAGAAGCTTTTTCTTCACAGTTGTTCCACAGGAATAAATTCACACAGAAAGTCCCCTTACTGGATGTGTAGTGTTGGAGTTGTATTTCTTGGTTTAAATAATAAATGTAAAGCCCCTTAAAAATGTTCATGAAAACTGAGGCACATTAAATACTGGGTTAAAGCAAATGTCAGTCCCTTAATAGGATATTAAAAATATCCTCTTCCAGTATACGGCTAAGAATCCAAGTACTAATTGGAATGAATGACGACTGTTACAATGACTAATGCAGTTGATGACGTTTATTGTAAGGTTTAGTGTGATCATGTGTTCTGTATTTTTGTCCAGTATGTGTGCACCGCTCTTTAGAAATCCACACAGACCTAAAAAAGACAATAAAATATTCAACACTGGGTCCATCGAAAACAGATGTTCTTTTTTTTCTGCCTGAAATAATTCATGTATGCAGAACACAGAGGGTATTACTGTGAATGGAACTGAATAAACTTGGTCTGTTAAACCTATATAGACTGAACTTGCTTCCTAAAAAAATAAACTGCATTTCAAATTTGACACAAAAGATTTTCAAGGATGCATTTTTGTTCTGTACACTGTTTAAAAATCTGCAAGTGGGGATATAACTGCCACATATTTTGTTTGTTTAAACATGTTTGTTATTTGTCAGATGTAAGGTTTCAATTGTATCAATAATATTTGTAACCAAGTCTGCTAAACCAACACAGGCTGCTCTTCATGCAGGAGCTTGTATCCTTGCTTGCAACCGTGTAGATGAATATTATCAGAGTAAAACCCAAAACATATGGTTTAAATTTACATAATCATATAAAACATGACCACATATTCTGGCACATACAATTAAATAAGTCTTTTCAACTTCCCAAACTCACAGATCTGTATAAAATCAACATTTGTAATAGTGTGCTGCTCAGGTAAAGATGTTAAAGCAGGAAAATATTTTATCTTCATTAATGTTAGCATCACACTGAGATATTCATATCAAGATAACTGATATATATTCAATATTTTCCAGATTAAACACACCTTTTAAATGTTTTTTTTTCTGTCAGTGCCATTGTGGCTTGTAAGAATAGTCTGCTTAAAATTCAAGATGCTGAATTGTACAATTCAAGATGTTGAATTGTAAGCAGATGTGGTATTAAAGCAAAAGTTATTATTTCAAGTTTAAATAGTTTTTTTTTCAATGTTTTTTGGACATTTGAATGCACTGTTGATGGATGTTTGACACTGAAGTTAATCACAAATATAAACTACAGCTTTGTGTTGAGATCTCTTAAAACAGAAAGCAGCAGATAAATTGCTTTATGGCTCCTTTCTGCAAAACCCATAAAAATGAGCTACAATAAGAGTCTTATTTCCTCCATAATTCAATTCTCTTGGCTGCTTTCAACATTCTTTAAAAGTACAAATATGATAGTAAATTACATTTTTGAAACTTAAAGACAAACCCCTCACAGATGACAGAAATCTGTGAAGGTGTCTTGCTGCCAGAATCACACACCATCACGTGAATCGGGGGGTGCACAGTAAATAAAGATTATTAGGTTAATTATTTTTGCATTATTACTCTTTTGTATTGCCATATAATTACTCTGTACCACTTTAATTGAATCTGAGCAGAAGCCAGGAGGAGATCATTTGTTTTCTTGTTGCCGAATGGCTCCAGTGTTTGCAGGGCTGAAAGGAAATGACATATAGCAGAAAAGCATGATTCATCTGGCTGAGACACTGACAGCTAAGTATCAGAAAGGAAATTAATTCTGCTCTCTGGCTGCAGAGCAAAAAGCATCAAGAACAGGAATAAATAAAAGAACCAAGCTGCCTGATTTGGAAACATGTTGAAGCTTACTTATCTGATATGTGATGTGTGGGAGACTGTTTGGGGGTCTTTATATGTCTGTGTATGCTGGAGTGAATGAGTTTTGATTGGTGGGAGGATCAGTGTGCTGCACGTAAAGACATTGCCTCATTATGCATGCAAGTGTCTCTATCAGGCAGGAACATGATGAAAAATAGTTTGCATATGCATCAATATGTCCATAATTACAGAGCAGATTTCCTGGCAGTTCTCATGGATTGTTGACCATCTCTAAGCAAGCACTGGAGAGCGTTCAAACGAGGATTATCTCCTGCAGCGCAGCACAGCAGAGTTTATCACTCTATGTCATTGATTAAGCTTGCACATACCACATGCCAACATCCATACCCACTTGTGCAGGGGCTTCACTTTCTCATAAACACCACTTACACACATTCTCCTACAGACAAACATTTGAATTATCTGATTATGTTCAAATATACATAATCACACTGAGCAATGAAAATAGCTCGTTGCTCAAACAAGTGCA
This sequence comes from Poecilia formosa, assembly GCF_000485575.1. Classification (NCBI taxonomy): domain Eukaryota; kingdom Metazoa; phylum Chordata; class Actinopteri; order Cyprinodontiformes; family Poeciliidae; genus Poecilia; species Poecilia formosa. The sequence continues at coordinate 1,514,395 of NW_006799985.1, read as the reverse complement.
AATCTGAGGTGACAAATTGTGGTTGCTGTGTACTAATTTAATCATGTAAATATTGATCTAAGCATGACTGTTTGAAAAGAAACATCTTATTTAGATGGCCAGAAGTAAATAAAGAAAATCTGTCATTTGTAGACAGCGATTAGGGGAAACGTGCTTGTGTTCGCTTATGGCTTTAGCATTGATTTTTATGTTTAATCTGACCTCTTCTATTCCCTTTGAGGTCAAAATGAAATATGTTAACAAGAAACAACCTATTATGTGATAATTTGAAGAATAGTAAACATCCAAATGTTGTATTATGCTCCCTTGAACTGGTTAGAATAGGTCCATAGGCTATGCGGAATATGTTCAGTATATTCTTTTTTGCACAATGTCTTTCTTAGATAATGAGATTTCACTTTGCTCATTTCTTTACCTATTTTTACTTCCTTTCAGAACAAGCTGTTTTAGGGCGTCTTGTCACTTTAAATCAAAATAAGCTGCTGCTGGCCACACCCTCAACTCAATGTTTACACTCTGCACTTTATACATGAAAATGCACTTTACACTTGTGAAAATGGCTGCCGACGCTCAGCTGCACAACAGTACATCTTGTATCTCAGAGTCAGAGTAAGAAGAAGAAGAAGTGGAGCCTCAACCATCCAGGATGGAGTGAGGGGTTTCTGAATGATAAGTCAACTACGAGAGACTCATCATTCTTAGTACCAGTTGTACAGCGCATCCAGCAGTAAAACCAGCTTACCACACGTGCTGGAACTCCAAAGGGCTGGTTAGTGAGATAGTGCCCACTCCTTTTCTAATCTGACTTAATAATCAGAAGGGTTTTGAAAGGCTCTTTTTCCAGACACCAAAAACTATTAACATTGCCAGAAAAATGCTGGGTTGTTTTTGAAGCAATTAGATTGATTCAGAAGCAGTAGAGACCCAAATTGAAGCCCAACAGAATGCAAAAAGTACATTTTGCATAATAGGTCCCCTTTAACTCCTGTCTTTATCTGTAGATTTCTTGCTGCATAGTTATGCTATTTCATATATTTTTTAGTATATTTATGGCATCCAAGGTTTTTAGCTGCAGGGTCAGAGCTAAACCAGTTTGTTAAATCCATCACTGAAATTTGCAAGTGGTTCACAGTGTCAACTTCATAGAGGAAAGCAAACTGCAGTATACTGTATTTACTGCAATATTTCAAAGATTAGAAATTGCACTTAAATGATTAAAATAATAATTGCTTCCTGGAAACACACTGATCAAGCAAATGACATACTTCCATTGAACGCAAAAATGGTGTCATACTATTGAAACTGAAAACTGAAACCTTGTTCTACATGATGACTTCATTTCCAGTGTAATTACTACAATGAAAAGCCCTGATTGGTAAAAACTAACCCAGCCAAATATGTCAGCTAAAAACACATCGTCTCACACAGAAAGAATATCTAGGCTTCTCTGCTGAAATACAAGCATACCCTGTATATTGATTTCTACAGCATTGCACAAAGATAGTGAAGAAGGAGACACAGATGTACCCATGGCTCCTGGAGCATGTTTTATTTTTGATTGTTTGGTTTCTAAACTGCTCAAAAACATGGGAATGTCGGTTTCAGTAATGTTTGACATCCACATTCTTTGGTTATAAATGTAGTAAAAATAATATGCAAATGATGTTTATGTGTTTGTTCACAAGGATCAAAGTAATTAAATGCACAAAAATGACGATGGTGGTACCGTCGCCACAGTCAGAAACTGAACTACACTGCAACGTTGGTGAGGAAATCAGCTATTAAATGTCAACTACTCTGATTAAAAATAAAGACTCAAGATTTTTTTTGTTTGTTGTCACAACTAAGACGATGTATACCGCGAAGTAAGTTTAGTAAAGTTAAGCTTTCCTCAATTCAGTGTAAACAGGTGGTTATAGTTTTTTGTTAGCTCAAGCTTTGTGCTTGATGTTCACATTCGCTTGTGTTTCATGCTTCATTTCACATTTTCTCTGTTGAAAACACATCGATCCCTGTGAAGTTCTTGAAGAAATTGATCATCTCAATACTTCTGTTACATAAATAGTACACACTAAAAGAGAAAATAAAGAAGTGTGAGGAGTCTATTAACGCTGTTGCTAAATTTTAAGATCTTAGCTTTGATCTTTCTATAGAATAAATTGTAAATATATTTATTTCAATGCATTGTTCATGATTGTCTTGGATGTAAATTCACATGCTTTTTTTCTTGGACATTAAATCCACAGACATTTTTAAAAAATCCTGTAAAAAACAAACATGAGGCTACATGGTCAACTTCATTTATGGTTGTGATGGTGACGTGAGTCAAACAGCAGCTTCTCGCTTCGCGCTGTGAAGGGAATGACGCCTATCACTGAGAGAGATTTCAAGTCATCTGTGTGTTTATCACACTTCTGAGAATCATGCATGTTTAGGGTTGTTACTTGTATTCTAACATGTATTTGATGTTAATCTTGCTTGTAAGAGCATTGATTAAACACCAAAACAGTATAGTGTATGGTATCCATTTCTTTACAACATACTGCTGCAAAAACAAAAAATAGAAGTATTCTGATGCATTATATTATTAAATATTATAGTAGTTGATATACTTATGGCATTAGTTTATTTGCAGTAGACTAGTCTTCTGTATGCATGTAACTTGCTTTTTATCATGTAATTACTCAACTGTTATGTAGGAGCAACTGCATACAAAATGTTATATTTTGTAATATTGTCAGTACATTGTAAAACGTTTGGGATATTTAAGTCATTTTCCAGTATAACATTTGCACTCGTTTGTTTTTCCTCCCTTAAATCTAACAACAAGGTGCACTCTAGGGTTCACTTACTTATCATAGTCCAAATGTGCAGAATAAGCTAAAATATGTGTGCTATGGAAATTAGCGAGAACTGCTTGTTGAAGGAGCATCCCGTTTCTCTGTGGAATATTTTTCTAGTTCCTCAATTGGTGCAAATGGACTGGTATGGAGTGGTATGGATGATCCTACGAAATGGGACACAGCCTAAATATTTAAATGTTATTAAGTGATAAAAGACTCGCATATGTATTAACAGTAATCAAACAACTTTAAAAGGGGACACGAGGATGATAGTCTGTAGCAGTAAGCTAACAGATGGAAAAAAAAAAGAGAGACGTTAATTGTGATTAATTTCCACGCCAACATGTCGCATGGACTTAAACACGGTGTTTTCATTGGGAGTGGCTTGGCGTGTTTGGGGAGTGGCTGGCTTATTCGCACATTTGCCTTGTTCATCAGCGGGACAGTCAGGTCAGGCAGAGCGGGGACACAACTTGGATATCCACTGTACTATGTCAGTAATTGCTTCATCTGTGGAGAGCTGCTCGCCTTCTTCTTCCCCCGAACCCAGCGCCCAGCAGAGGAGTTTATGCGGACAACAGACTCCCGTTTCCTTTCCACCAACTATTTTCTAAGTTGTTGGAGCGATAAACTTCTGAGAGGAGCATGAGCCGTATCTGAGTTCGCATCCGGTTTTGACTTAACTTTGCGCGTCTTGGAGCCACTTTGTTGCTGATTTCATTTATTTCTTTATTTTTTCCTGCGTCCAAAGGGGAGGGAGAAGGAGGTGGACTCGCGCTCAGTCGCCGGTCTCGTGGCTTCTTTGTATACAGCAGCAGCAGCAGCAGCAGCTGTGTGTAAATGCATGTTGGTGCACAGCGTCCGCCGCTCTGCTCCGTGAGCTTCCCGGGCTCCGTCCTACCTTCACGCAGGCTTCCTCAGACATGAAGCGACTGAACCAGGTGTAGAAGAGGAGTACGGAAACTTTACCTGTCCCCCTCCCGACTCCCCCCTCCCCACCCCAGCTGCCGTGGTTATCCTCCGTCTCTCTGCCGCGCTTTCTCTCCATCCATCCCTCTTGCTCTCTCTGTCTATCTGAGCGCTTGGATTGTAAAAACGGCAGAAACAAGCAGGCTACAACTGCGCGCAGCTGCCTCACACGACATGGATGTAAGATTTTATCCGACTGCCGGAGGGAATTCTATCCCCGGAGATCCGTCAAACCTGGATTTCGCCCATTGTTTGGGCTACTACAACTTCAACAAGGTGAGAAATCCCGTTTTTTGTGCGTTGTGTCACCACGTTGGTGCTAAAACCTTCAGTGCATCCCGCTGATTAAAGTGCAGTTAATTTGATTCTTTAGAAGTTGCTCATTGATCACTTCCCTTCCTGTTCAGAAACTTTGTTGCTTGTGCATTGGTGAGGAAAACTGCAGGACAAGTGTAATGACGCAGTGTTACTTTTTTTTTTTTTTGGCCTCATTGCACTACTAAACTCTGACCACAGGGATATGATCCACAGTCATGGGCGCTGTTGCTTTTACGGTTTCATGTTCCTCAACATCAGTGAAGGATCATTGCATCAGCACCTACATTACAGTTACAATGTGATGAAAAGAAGACACTCTGATCAAGTGTCAAATGAACTGCTCACTTTCATGACCCCCAGCATGATGCAACTAAATTGCATGGTACAGAAATATTTTTCTGCCCTTCAGCTATTTGCAGGGTGTTTAACTTGATGTTAAGTGTTTAACACAGTTGTTTTTAATGGGATTTTGCAGACACTGGCTTAAATTAACTATGTTGAATGGAATCATTGTGAGCAGTGCACTGACTTATGCTTTTATCTAACACATTATTTCAGCTGTAGTTTGGTGTGAAGGTTAAATACTGTAGAAAACAGTTTTAGCTATGTACGATTGTTTATAAACTAAGTTATTCATATCTCCAAATACACTGTTTTCATATTTTTGTTGCAGTTTAATTTGTAGTTATAAGTGTGGGATTGATAAATCCAGTTTGGACAAAATACATGTTATCTGCCTATGATAAGTTACATATCTATCAGGGAAAGAAAACATTAGGCAAGGAATTATTCATACCCCTCGACAGATTTAGGTGTAAACTAATATTTTTAATTTGAAGTGGTCAAGCCAGATTTCTGACCTGACCTCATAACAAACTTTGGAGGTGATGATACAGAGGCCTTCCAGACTCCAACACCTGGCTCTCATCCTTAAAGATAAACTCTCAAAATAGCAGTGGAAAAATCCAAAAAAAGTTGGTCTGCAGTTCTACAAAGGTATTGTTGATGTATTGCCAGTTACAATTTTTGTTGTAATTTATTATTTACGAGGCTATAAATCATTTTTGACATGCCACATCCTTGGAAAATTGAACTGAAACATGTCTGTTTTCTTTTTCAAAATTCATAAGTCAATGTTTTGTACTTGTGTAGAGAGATGCCTGTCTCATTTCCTAGCAGAAACATAGATAGATAGATAGATAGATAGATAGATAGATAGATAGATAGATAGATAGATAGATAGACAGATCTTATTAGTAGCTAGTTAGAATAAAAAATGTATTAAAATATCTACTTTTGCTATTATGAGAAGCAAAAATTACACACCTGCTGTATGTTTTTTATGAACAATAGTACCTTGTACATCTTCCAACACATCCTCTCACAACACACACACACACACACACACGCACACACACACACACACACACACACCTATGCACTACCCCCAACTCAAATTATTCAGCCCATTTCGTGCAGCTCTGTTTGCTGCTCAAAACAGTTACCAGGTTTGTCTCACGGTTTCATCAGCTCTTTGTCGTGTGGCCAAGTTGTCATATGTGCCCAGTTTCATCATGTCTTCATCACCACTGAAAAACTTTTAACCACATTTCTTTGTATTGGTATGCATTTTTAACCCCTGCTCGTAAATTCCTTGGGAATAGAGAGTTTTTATTTTCCATCTGTATCTGTAATTGGCCACAATGCAAAAGGAGCAAGGGTGGTGGGAAGGTGCTTATCCAGTATCTTTACACAGTTACACTGGAGAAAGAGGAAGGGAGAGTGCAAAGCATGTGTTCATGGTAATTACATTGCCTTTTCACATTCGGACAAATAGGCCCTTCTGCATGCGTCCTTCAATTTATGTGAATCAGTTTGCTGAAAGTAGCACAAGGCAAAGCGGTTTGTCATCCAAAACTGAAATATTACTTCTTTAATCTACTTAAAAGCTGTCACAGCACCTTTGTTTTTTCTTTTTTCTTTTTTGCAAACAAGAGAACTTTAAACTAGTTTTTACAGTTTTGATTTGAAAACAGGCACAACTCTCTTAAAATTCAGGCTCAGGAAATGTTCAGTTTTAATGGCAGCAGAGACAGAAGGGCCCAGAGGCACTTTGAAACATCAGAGATTCTTTTAAATTTACAGAAAAATCCAGCCCGAATGGCACAAACTTAATTAGGTGCTGCAGTCATGACTAATGAAGCTGCTGTTTTTTTTTGGCATGGAGATGAAGGGGAAACAGAGGTACTAGAGGGAAACATGTCACATCTTTACTCAGCTTATTAATGCTCATATAATAAATTGAAAAGGCAAAATATTATAGAGTTAAGTGTAGGATTGGAATACAAAACTTTGGTTTTTCCTTGAAGCTTTAGTGGGTTAGGCTGGAAGGAGGGGTTTTCATAAGAGTCCATTTCTATTGAACTACCTTATATTCATATAAAACATGAAAGAGCATACGCCCTCACAGGAAGTTATGTCATTTTCAATTTACCTGATCATGATTTCTTGTTTTTATTACTCCCTGGTTTCCGCTCATATCTTGTTTTTGTCAAAAAGTGTTATGATCATTGTCTTACTATATATATATGTGTGTGTGTGCGCGTGTGTTTAAACCTTCGGTTCTGCTTTGTCTTTGTCTCAGTTGTTTTCCTAAAGATGTTGTTTGTACAAGGCTGCTGAGGTTTTGTGGTTTATCCGACAAACTTCTCTGTCACTCAAAGACAAAGAGTTGGTTGGGTTTGGCTGGTTTTTCTTTAGAGTAAAATGATGCTGACTTTACTGCTTTCATGAAAGAGCCTCGGTGTTATTCTCAATTTTATGGCCATCTGGTTGTTTTTTCAAGGTTTTAATAATGTTTCAAATACTGTATCCATTTATTGCTGAGCTTTCATTAGCTCCAGGCGCCAAGAAATTACCAACAGATGTTTATATAAACTTTTCACCTGGACTGATCCACACTTCTGAGGTTTATTTGCAAAATGAGTGCCAGCACTACAGGGACAAAATAATTACTTTTTGCACTGAACTGACCAGGCTTGTTTTAATATCTTCATTGCAGAAGAATATAGACAAAAAGCTTGACAACCAGCTTAATAGTTTTTATGTAGCTGCCAATTTATTCACATCCTTTGAACTTTTTAAAGTTTTGTCAATTTGTTGAACTTTATTGTTATTCTGTGTGAAAGACCAAAATAGCATGTGATGTGGAAGACATAGGATAATTTGGGAAGCTTTTTATAAATAGAGAAATCTGAGATTTCTCTATTTACTCTTCAAGTAAATCAAGTACTGGATTTACTTGAAGAAAATCCAGTTCTTCAAGTAGTCCTATAATTAGCAAATAGTCCTATGTGTAATACTAGTATAAATACAGATGTTTTGTGAAGATGTGTTAGAGAATAGGAAAGTGGTTTGCATCAAGCCATGTAGGAGACTCAGTTAGCATGTGAAAGAAGGCGCTATGGTTCGATGGGAACTGGAACTTCACACAGGCTTTTTGATTCATGGAAGAAAACTTATTAGACGCTGCAAAAGGCTTGAAGTCGTGAGCAGAGGTTCATTTTCCAACACTAAACATAAGGCCAGAGCTACAATGGAACGGTGCACAGCAAAGCATATTTATGAGTAAGAGTGGCCCAGTCAAAGTCCATACCTCAATCTAATCAAGAATCTATCTGTCTTAAAATTTGCTGATGATAGACAATCTTGCAAAGAAGATTGGGGAAAAAGTTCAATATACAAAGCTGGAAAAAACCCATCCCGACAGACTTGCAAGTATAATTGTCGGATAAAGTGTTTCTAATGAATCTTGAGTCAGGAGGCCTGCTTTTACAGGATTTGATTTAGGAAAGGGTCGGTTAATTACAACTACATAACCTACTTCAAATTGTTTATAAAAATATTTTCCATCCAGGTCCCTCTGGTCTGCTTAAACATAAAACCAAAAATACACGTCTGTGGTTGTAACAAAATGTGGAAAGGCTAAACAGAAATACAAACTTTTGCTAGGCATCCTTTGGAGTTCTGTAATATTATTTTTGGTGCACAGTGTTATCAAGAATTGTGCCAATGGAATAATAAAAAATACCTGTAATTTGTTCTCTAGAATTACATGCAACTCCAGGTAACATCCTTAAGTTTTTACCCAACTCCATATTTGAACTCAGTCTTAATTTATAGCACTCTGCGACTTCACATTTAAGCAGATCCCTTTCATTTCTTAGTCTTTATTAGAATGGCAGATACTATGTCATTAGTATCCGGCATTCCCCTATAGTACGTACATATGGATTAAACATTTTGTGTACAATCACTACTAGTAGGAAAAAAGGTGTAATTTCCACTAATAATAAATAAAACCTTTAAGGAATGCTGCATGGTTATAGCTGTGGAAGACACAAAGGGAAAAAAAAGACCTTCTGACTAATTAATTAAAACTGCAAACCTGCAGTAAGGGGTAAAAAAGAAAGGTTGCTTCTCAGTAATGTGAGTTTCTTTCTGGCTACATCTTGCTTATTTGTTATTATTTCAATATGGGAAATAAAAAGAATTATTATTTATTTATTTTTTAGCAAGGGATCAACATTTTCTTACTACTTAGCACATTCTTTGTAGACTGGCTGTTTTTGTAACTTTGCTACTTAAAATTTAATTGCTTGCTTTTGCTGCAAACAGATACAGCAGTTGCTCTTTTGACAAAGTAGCAGGTCAAGTTGTGTTTGCTGGAGTGCTAAAAAACACAAGCTGTTACAATTAGTAACCTCAGCAAGGCAAACAAATAAAGGAAAGTCAACTTTGACTTGACAATAAGAAGTCTTTTTCCAGAAATGTTCCTCTTTCAGTACACTTGTTCAACTTCCTTTTAACCAAATGTAGACAGTGTTCTTTGGTTAATTTATTTATGATGTACTTTGCATTTTATTGCCCACTCACATATGCTCTGAAAAACGAGCTGTGCTTTAAAATGACATGATGCATTTATCAAAGGAAGTTATTTAGTTTGTAAAATATACTGTCTTTAGAACAGTGGACCTTTTTTACAGACCTATAGGTATACAAGAGTAAAATTAACAATTTGTAAACAGATGTAGGGAGGGGTTTAAGTAGGAAGCTGAGTTACTGTACTTCACAACAGCAAACCCCTGGGTTAAAACCTCTAGGGCTTTTTTTTTGTTTTGCTGTCCCTTCTGCTTCTGGACCAGGGAAAGGGTTAATCCTTTGCTCGACCAGGGAGCCATGTTCATCTTTCCCGTGTGCTCAGCTGGTGCCATTTCATTACACACATTCTAAACATATCCAAACACAATGCTTAAGTGTGTGTGTGTTTGTGTGTTGAGGAGGTGGAGGGGTGTAACCTCAGAGGCTATCCAGTTTGTCCAACTGATGGATATGACTCCAGGTGTGTGTTAAAGGTTCGAATGTCCCAGAATGGAAAAGCTGATGTGTTTTGCTGAGTCTTTTAATTGCAACTTGTCAGGGGTGTACATCAGCAGATTTATTGAGCACCAAATTTTCCCACTGAGACAAAAAAAGAAAAGCGTTATTTTTAGCTTGGTGTGTTCATAGACACGTACTCTACTTGGAGATTTTTGCCTGTAAGAAGGAATTTCTTTGTATGGCAGACTGAACTACATCCATGTGTCCCGTCATTACATGTTCACATTCTGATTACTATGAAAATCCTGCAGCTCTGCATACACAAGGCGTACTTTAGTCCACTGCGTTGATACTTGTTAAATTCTAAATAAATGGATGCATAAAGTCTTTAAGTTCATTTAAAGTTCTTATATGGAAACACTCTCAATTTTACTTAACAGTAAGGAGAACTGCAGAGGATATAAAACCACACTGACTGGTTTATTTATTAGGTGAGTGTGACAAAGGCAGTGGAATGTTAGACAGACATTGGGCATTACCCAGATCAGCACTCATAAAGACCTCCTGTAATCATGCCATCACTGCTCATAAATCCACTTCATTACATTTCCTCATGCATTACTCACTGTGGCTCATTTAAGCAGACCTCACACTCTGAAGCTGGAGACCAAAGAGCTTCCACATGGCTGAATGAGTTTACAGTTAACAGAAATCTTATTTTATTTATTTTTTTTTGGTTTAGTCAAATGTTCTTAGCTGATAATTTCATGAAAATCATTTCATCCTTTGGTCTTTACGAACGGTGGCAGGATGCATTTCTTCATCTACACTCCTTGAGTTTTGTGAAGAGTTAGTTTTACATGTTCCACTGTGCTATTTTTCAGATGGTGTGATCAGGGTGTGTTCAATGACATCCAAAGAGTTCAGTTTTGGTCTCGTGCTATTCTTCAAGCATATCTCTGATCTGTGCAAAATTTCTATAGCAAACTTTAAACTCGCTCTAACATTCTTTTTTTTTCTTCTCAGAAGCAGAGTCTTGTGCAGTCAGAAGGCACAAAGGACTTTGCTGTTACACTACAAAAACACAAAATCTTACCAGGTATTTTGGTCTAGTTTCTAGTGAAAATATCTTATTACATGTGAAATGACTAACTTAAAAGTCAAATTTCTCCAAAATATAGGAGTTTATTTTAAGTAAACAATTCCTTAATATTGGTTAAAAAAGTACTGCTTCCACTGGTAGATTATTTCACTTATATTTCACTTCCACTGGCTTCACATTTTCGATGTGAAGCCAGTGGGATTTGTACTTTTTCACCAACATTAAGGAATTATTGACTTATAGCAAGCTCCTATTTCTTTCTGGACACGTGTAAGTTAGTTTTGTCTTATTTCAAATGTTCTGTCATCATCTTTATTTGCACTAGAAACTAGGCAATACTTGGTAATATTTTGTGTTTTTGCAGTGTTGGGTGCACTACTTATTGTTTTCATGGAAACGTCTGTACCTGCTAGATTATGACCACAACATTTCTCAATGAACAATTCAGAACTGAATATACAGTTTTGTACCCAGTACAAGCAGAATATTTTGCAACAGTAAGGTTTTAGAAGAGCTGGTTGGTTTTACCCATCATGAGAAGCTTCTTATGTCGTATCTTGGCACTAAACCAGTCAGTATATATTTGCGCAGATTCAGCTCAGGATTGCCTTCTAAATACAGATAGATGTCAGTTTGTTTGTTCACCTTTCATGCCATTTTGCTCCCTCAGTTCTTCATGCGTTCTACACAAAGTCCATTAATCTGTTTTGATTTACTTGAGTTATTCCTGACATGAGGTGACGTTCACTAGCTCAATTGTGTATTTACAGAGACAACTATTGGTATGGTCCGTATTTATTTCCCCTGCTGTAAATTCTCACATTTTCACAAAAAGTGTTAAAGCTTCCTCCCCTTTAGAAGATGTAAAAAGGAACTTTGAGGAGAAGTTGTCATTTAGGTGGCAGTAGCTAAACTTAACCACATGACACAGTTCAGGTCAGTGGGGAGGGGCTTAGTTTTAGGATTTCATCAACTTTAAATGAGACTGTGATTCTACTTAACACAAATAACAAAAGCACTTGGTTTATGAGAGTCCTGCTAAGCCCTCTAGTCTGCATGTCACACAAATGAAAAAATAAATCTGCTGCTCTGGTTTGTTTATCTGGTAAGGTTCAGCAAATAATCTCCAGAACTAATTTCAAGGAGACATACATCTTTTAAATTCTCTGTCCAGTTAAATCAAAGCAAAACATGGGCTAGTTTTATGTTTCCACTATGATCTATTATTATGGTTTTCCATGTCTTTGACAGCTTAAACATTTCTGACTCATAATACAAACTCTCCATGGGCCCCAGGAAAAAAAAAATCAGCTTTTTCTCTGAATTAAGCAGTTTTCTAAAGGAGCAGTCAATCACTTCTGGTTGGCTGATTCAATAAGTGTTGTGTCCCTTTAGTGGTTAGCCTTGTTGTTAAGACCCATTCATTTTTAAAGCTTTTCAGAGTGGCAGCCATCCCATGTTTCATGGATCTAATGTCCAATTCTCTTAATGGGCTCACAAACTGTATCAAAACACTTTGCTGTTTTCCTTTTAACTTGACTTGAGCTTGTGGCTCTTCTCAAGCAGCCCAGACCACAAACAGATGCCATCCTTCTCACACAGTTTGGGTAATGCTTTCTAGCCATGATAACTTCAATTCATTGCATCTATTTTTATATTAGGTTATTTTCCTTTTGCTGTTCTGCCTCTTTATTTATTTTACTCTATTGTTTTTTCACTATATGCAGGGATTTTATAATATATGTATGAATATATATTTCATATCAAATTTATCTATGAAGAAAGTATTTCTCATAATTTCTTTCTATTATTCAAACTGTGCTGCTATTAAAATGAAGCAACTTATTTACAGAAATGTCCCTCACTGCATCAGGCCTTATTCTTGTAAATGTTCCTCTAATAAGAATAGTGCAGGCTGCAGGTGTGTAGTATTACATGTTACACAGTGTGATTAATCCTCTCTCTTTTTTTCTCCTTCTCCCTCCCTCCCCCTGCATCACACATTCCCATAATGCAGCTTGTTACCAGGTTGCACTAAAACGGCCTACAATAGCAGCAGGTGTGCAAATATCCCTCAGACCCATTGGACAAAGAGCTTAAATAATGCGGGTAAACAAAACTTTTATTTGAATGCTCAAATAGAAGGCATGTTGAAACAACTTGCCTCAGGGTTCAAGGAAGATTACTTTCAAACAGAGCTTGTTTATGACATGTACTGGTGTACATGCAGCTGGAATAAGTATGTGTAAGTCATTGTTAGTGTATGGAAGCTTAAGTTTTATGACAATGTTTCACTGCCCCCAGAGATGGGAAATTGAGTTTGCGACTTATACAGGAGTCGCACTTAAATCACAAAAACAAGGTTTGTTTTAAATCTGCAGACTTAAGATTCACTTGGCCTCCTGATCTGGGAGTTGAGACAATTAGCAATCTGCATCTCATTTATTAAGAATCGAAAACAAGTTGGTAGGTTTAGCTCATTCCAGTGAATGATTCATACTGTGGGAGGAAAAGTATTAAACAGCTACCGGGTTTGTCTGTTTTGATTTAATGCTAACATTGATTAGCATTTGGAGCATGTAAGTAACAGACCGCAGCTTGGATAGAGATGTGCATATATTTAATTTATAAATCAGCAACATTGGCAGACTGTGGACCATTACTGACTAATAGCTGTTCACTCTTTCTGTTGCAACAAAATAGTGACCACAGAGAAGTCTGATTTCAGTGCTTCAAAATAAAAGCACTCCCTGTTTGAATAATCCAGAAATAAATCTTATTAAGTTAGGAGCACCAGTTTTTTAAGTGTTATTTAAATGTTTTTTAAAAAAATCTTAAAAAGGTTATAGATTTATGTGTTAAACTGGACTAAATGTTATGTGTATAAATAACCTACATACATACATGGAATTAATGACATGCATCTTAAATGAGAATTTGTTTAGTAATCTGTTTTAACTCAAAGTAATTAGATCTACTACATTTTTATGTGAAGCCGTTTTACTGTGACACAGAGAAACTGTGGTATTTGTGCTCAAAGTTTTCATATTGTGTGAATATCATATCAGATGCCTCATAAACAAGCTCTGAACCTGAACTCTTTTTTTGACACACAGTCAGTGTACTAGTTGTCAAAAGTATTTGGTACAGTTGTTACAAAGACACCCGGGGGGAGACCACATATTGTGTGGTTCAGCCGGTCTGTCCAGTGGTGAAAGAATAACAGCTGTTTCTACAGCAATGTTTGCAGTTAAGTCCTGCTTTAATGCCGTGGTTTGTCAAAAATGTATCGTTTGTGTAGAACAAGGACAAACGAGTTTAATAATAACTCATTTGTCTTCTCTGTAATTCACTGCCCCCCTTTCTTTCCTGCTTAGTCAGGAATTTATCACCAGTTTTACAACCTTTTGGCCCATTTCACTGCCTAAAAGTCTGGTGTTTGTGCAGACTGTGTAAACCTGACCACAAGGCACAACACGCTGAACTTTTTCAATATTGATCTAAGATGGCAATCTTTCCCTAACCCCTCACTGAGAGCTTTTTACGAGTCCCTTAGCCACAAATATATTAAACATACTTGATTTGTCAAGACTGTGTCCTCTAGGGAAGACAAATGAAAGACGTTCTACGTTATAAAAAAAAACACAGGTGACTCATTGTTTTTACATAATTCTTTTAGTTATAATTGGCCATCAGTTGCCCTTGGTTAGATGAGCACGGCTCTCAACGTGTTACTGAAATAACTCTTCTTTGAGATTTTCCATTTGATGAAAAATCATGCAGTATTCATGAGTCTCTCTAGCTTTTATTCACTTGCACAATCAAAAGGAACAATGCACATGGCCGCAGTGAAAGCGCTTGCCAGATATCAAAGGTGCATTCCCTGAAACCTCGGCTGGGAGTACGAATGAGGTTCATGAGATTCTTGCGCCAACTAATATTTTCGAGAGTTGTGGTCGGGGCTTATTCACAGCGTGGCCTTGTTTGCTGTGTGTTTCTGCTGGCTTATGAACTCTCACATGCGGTCATACTGTGGGATGGCAGCAGTAGAAACGAGATCAAGGTCTGTGAAGCCTCAGCTTTGGCATAGTTTCCTTGACTGGACAGCCACTCATGGTTCTTTCAAATGACATTCTTTCCATAAAAACTGATCTACCTTCTCAACATCGAAACCACTGACTGGTGGTGTACCTTTATAGTACCTGCATAACCTTGAAAAAAATGTTCCTTTCTTACATAGGTGTCACCAACATTTTTCTAACTCCTGCTGGTAAACAAGAGGGGGGAAAAGACTAAAGAAGCACTTTGTTTTAAAGGTATTTCAGGCAGCTGATTAAAGTGGTAAGTTTCAGTTAACCAAGGTTAACTGTCTACAATAAACCACTTGGAAAATAATGACACTACGCATGGTTTTATGAAGGCTTTTGGCTGCTCAGCTAAGCAGTTCTGACCTTCAGCAGTTCCACCAGCTACTCAGAGCGATCCTTCTGCACCCGTGTGGTTTTCAGACTCCATTAGGTTCTGATGTGAATCCAAGAGAGTGGAACTCTGTGTTTTAAAATATGGTTTTGTCAATGAAGTGTCACCCCATATTCAAGAGAGTCGTATCCAGTTGGGTGTGTTGATATCTTTAGACATCATAGAAAGGCCAGTATCAGTTTATACAAAGTTCTGTAAAAAGTGCTAGAAGTTTCATACCGTCTCCACAGTGTAACATGTTTTCAATAAGATGCCAGAGAAAGCGCTGGGTTTACCAGAGATTTCTCTGACTGTATAAAGCAGTGATACTCTTCCCTCAACTGTTGCTGTGCACTGCTGGTCAGCAGGGGAGCTAGATTTTTCTCAAACTTACAGAAAAGAAAATTTTAGTTTTTTTTTTGTTTTGTTTTGTTTTTTTTTCCATTTGCCGGTAGTAAAAAATGTTGACTGTCCTGAAGTGGAAACTGAAGCAAGCATCAACCAATCACTCTTATTGAGGTAATGCTGGTGTAAAACTACAGTTGGCTAGCTGTTTTAAATCAAAGCACATAGATCTTGCACCATACACATGTATTTTTAATATATTTTTAAAACTAAATTATTGTGACACAGGCATAAGAGATGACTTTAGCACTTTATGCTGATTTTGGGGTTATAAATAATTCTTAAATTCTTTTTGAATTTTAATCTTTGCTTAGATAATCACAGATTATTGACAACAAACAGCCCAAGTACAGACCTGTTTTAAATGAAAGCACTTATATCTTGTATTGTATTTGTGTTTAATATATTTAGCTTTAAAGATATCCTTACATAGAAATTTAAACTACTTTGAATAATTAACCGAGTTTACAGTACTATTTAATAATTAGGACCAATAGGAATGTACGTAGGATTGAAATTAAATGAGTTTTTTGTAAAGTGCCTTTGGACGACATTGGTTGTGAATTGGTGTTCCATAAATAAACTTCAACTGATTTGAATTGAACTGTCTTAATACTTTATTACAGTGAAATCTGTGTATCTTTCATCAAAGTTATTAAACCGTAAGAATTCTGTATCTCACCTATTTAACAATGCAGTCTACTAAAACTCAAATCAAAACGGCTACAAATGTTCTCAACTCAGCAAAAGACCACTAAATTAAGTTTCTGTTAGAATTCTGTGAATGATATTTGGTCATCTGTTTTAACTTCGAAGCAGGACATATGGACAGTTCTGAAAATGGCAGTATGTTGTATGGTTGGATTTTTTTTTTTTTTTCTTTAGATTGTAGCACATATTGAAAATTGGCCTCAGCCTCCAGTGTACAATTACCAAGCCCATGTCTAGCTTGAGATATGTTGGACGTCTTACAAAACAATAAAACTACTTTTTTTTGTTTTGCAGCACAGTATGGTATCAATCCTTAATGTTATAAAAATCAAAGTTTCCTAGTAATTGTAATGGTAAGCTGTTTATTTCTGTCAAACTGCAGAGTGAGAGGGGTAAACACATAAAGTGTTTACTTTTAATTATCAATTCAGCTGCCTGGAGGTTGTATTTGAAAACCGCTGATACTGAAATAGCTTTTTATAATGGTCTGCAAGGATTTTGCTAATCAGTGCTATTTTTGTGCTGTGTAGGTGGGCTTGGCTCTAAGCAGAAGTGCATGCATGGAATAGGTTGGGCGATTCAGGCATTACCTAATGCACAGAAGCAAACTCTTAAAAGCTTAATTTTATTACCCATGTATTTCCATTTAATTTTGATGAACACGCTTGAGCATAAGTTTGCAGTGAGATAGGCAGTTTGCATGGTACTAATGTAGCTATTGACATAGATGACAAGCAGAGAGACAGCCCAGTGTACAGCATCACTGCTGAAGTTTGCATACATTTTCAAAAGAGTGGATCCCCAACAGGAACTAATTAACTAATAAAAATAATTGCCAGCTTCTTTCATTCATCACTACAGCCTCTCATAACAGGCAAGCTTCAAGCAAAAAGAACAAAGTCGTACATAAATCAAAGTAGTTTCCTTTGCCAAGCCAAAACCCCCTGGGAGGCACCTTGGTGCTTAATTAAAATCCAGAAGGATCATGTTTTAAGTGTAGGTGAGCGAGCACTGAATAACAATGACAAACAATGCCCCAGAGCATTAGTTGTTTAGTTTGCAAGAGAATAGCTGTATCTTTGTTTTATTTTGTCCTTCCCCTGTACAAAATAAATGAGATTTAATGTGAAAGAAGAAAGCTGTTTTCAGAGCAACGTGGCAAAGGGATTTTTGTGAGCATAGCCTTCACTGGCTCCATGAGCTCTGAGAACCAGCACTGACATTATAATCTTATAATTACACATTCAGGATTAGAATGAAAAAGCTCATTATTAGACATTATTTGATGGCTTACCCTTTCAGCTCACTGTTTATCAAGCCCACTTTAAGCCTTTCAGTTCCTCATGCATAGAAACCAGCTGCATTATTTACCTTGATGATTGTGAAGAGTCACCTACAGACAAAATAAACTTGAAAATAGAACAATTATAAATAGTTTTTTTTTTCCACACAATCTTATTTTTTATCCAACATGCTTTCAAAGCTGAATGAAATTTGTCCACTTATAGTAGTCATAGAATAAAGATATTAAACCAGCAGTTGAATAACAGAAATATGAGCTAAATTAGAGCTATACAGAATACTGAATTTCATGAATCTAAATGCACATTATCTAATATTACACAGACTAACTTTAAAGGCGGTAAAGCTCACAGAAAGTAATGAAAGTCATAGTTATGGGGAAAAAGAGATGTGATGAAAACATTAGGCAAATCACAACCAAAGTAAACAATAAAATCCCAGCATCATCCTTAATCCAAACCTTCATACTATTATTAGACATGAGCCAATGCAGGTAATATGAAACAAAGCAAAGCAGAGTAGCTTTTGACATGATGCAATTAATTGCACGTTTGTTTAAGGATTCATTCCTGCCAGCCCCTGTTTGGTCCGCTTTATTCAAACTCTAGTTCATTTGTCTAGGAAGTCCGGTTTGGTTGGGGAGGAGTGAATGAACTCGGATGAGGACCAAACAAGTGGTCAAAAGCGTCCTGCTTTTTTTATGCAACATTCTTGTTGTGGTGGTTTTATGAATGCTGTACAGCACTTTGGTGAAATTATGAATAAATTGACATTGACACTGACAAAACAAATGCATGAGGTTTGTTTTTTAGTTCAGTGGGACAGCACCACCACAGGTTGAACAGGTTTTTCAAAGATTGTGGTATGAAAGTGAATCGCACCAACTAAATGTGTAACAAATGGTGCAATTTTGGTCCCCAGTATAACCAGGACAACCAAACTTGTAAATATAAGGTAAATATATTGGTAGAAATACATATTATTTTACAAAGCAAAAAGAAATGGAACAAAAGTCATTTTGGTTACATATTTAAAAATTTTCTGAATTTTCTGAAAATTATTTAATTTAGCAGGACTGACTTTGAAAACTCTTAAAATACTTACAAGTATGTGTGTTTTAGAATACTTTTTCAAAATTACTTTCAAAGATACCTGTGTTTCTAGTGGATTATGTCTGATTTTTAACCTTGGTGAAGTACTTTCTTTTACATTTGACTGTATGAAAATTACTCTATATATAGGTTCATTGACTATTTTGGATTTCTTTGGCCAATCTCCATATTTTATTGCATGTCAGCAGTGGAAGTGATATTTGAATTGCCAGATCTGACATTTCTGCACTGCCTGCTTCCTGGATTTTTGCCAGAGATACACTCAGAAATGATCAGATGAAACAGGATGAGCAGGACAGTTGGAATATAAACTGTCCTGCATTGAACTGTCTCTGCAAGCGTCATAATTCTGATCTGCTTTGGCTCATTGCTGAAGTTAATAAAAAGAGAAGCACATTTAAAAAGGAGAATGTGTGCAGTTGTCTGGAGGAAAAGAAAAACCCTCTCCAAAGTCAAATCAGCTCAATTACAAAACTCCGGAGAGCTATCCCCAAGCTACCCTTCCATGGGCTAATCAGTCACAGCAAATTGTAGAGGTGAATATTTCAGGCTCTGCAGATTTGAATAAAGACATGATGATTATTTCACCATTGTGTTGTACCCTTGAATAAATTTCTGAGGCCATCAGCTGGAACCTGCATAAACTACAAAATTCCTGATCTAAGAAGGAAGGGGGGGAAAGCGGGCAAGGGAGTAAAGCAAACACAAGTGCTGTCAGTCAGTGTGGTGAGCTAATTGGGTCGATCTCTTTAGTGGAGATGAATGAAGAGATTAACTCTCCCTATGTGTCCAGTGAATCTCCCCCTCTGGCTCCAGGTAAATTAGCCGATGACAAGTTGACTGTGGGAATTCTGTTCCTCACTCCGACTTAAGGCAGCAATCAGTATGTTCCAGTGACTCTGCCTAGTATTACAGTAAAACAGTTTCTCATGATTGGTTTTTGTTCATTTATGCTTTTTTATTGCTAATCTCTGTTTACGGGTTTTCTTCACAAACTCTGACCAGAAAATCTCGTTATCTTGCATGCATTCGGATATATTTCAACCTATGCATGCAAGACGTGGCAGTTCCTGATGCTCCCTGCAGACTATGTGCACTGGCAGAGTATTGGTGAAGCAGGTCAAACCAGACTAATGAAGACAGATGAAGAGTGATGGGAGAACATGTGCACAGGAAGGTGCAGCAGCACAGCAAACCGGGCTCAACTCTCATTTATTTTAGTGGAGAAACTCACAGCATGGTCCTAAAATAGAGGTCAAGGCTCAAATACAGAAAATGTGACTGACCCCTTTCTTCAGCAGAGGGAAATAGGATAAAAGTACTCAAAAGGAGCCTCGGTCAAAGGAGCAAATCAATAGCACTAGGAAAATGGGGATGTACACAGAAAATTTATAACTGACTGTGCAAACAGCATTTTGTCATGTATTGTTTTACAAGACTTGTTTGTGTCTTTATTTGGAAACTAATGATTAAAATAGCTGTTTTGACTCTCCTTACACTGGCGGTCATAAAACAGAAAACATTTTGGATCTTACTTGTGTTCTCCACATGTGAACTCTTTGCTACCTCCCCTCTTTCTTTCGTTTTAGGAAGACCTATTTCCACACGCCGGGGCTCCAGATTTCCTTCTGCTTTGATCTCCAGCCTGTCGTTTTACACAGAGTAAAGGCACAGTTGTGAATTATGACAAAAATATGTCTATTGTTTCTTTGTTCTAAATCTCCATAACTGTCACCGCAATGATATGGGATCAAAGCTGAAGCGTCGTGTTCACTGTTATTTAAATCTGGTGTCTTAATCTGAAGAGTAAAGTAACATTTAGGGTTTAAATACTGTTAAAAACACCAGAGAAGCACTAAGCCGGATGGCTGCTGTCAGGAGAAAAACAATGACTGTAACTCAACAGCTGTCAGGTTTGCTAATGATGTCCTGGTGCGCTGTCAATCTAGCAGATGAACGGACAATAGTATGCCAAGGAGAAAATACTTGAAACAGCTAATTGCTTCTAAGAGCTCACTCAAGCATTCTATAACTACTCTGTGTTCACAGATGTCTTTTCCAGCTGCTGTTTCATTATGGACCTTAAAGACATTACAGACTAAATGCATTTTTTTTATGAGCCTTCGCTGCTGAACATCAAGTATTTATGATCATAGGTGCATTACTGCAGCCACCGCTGACAGAAAAAAAGGAAACATCTAAGGATAGCATCTGTATTCCATCTAAGCATAGCAACTGTATTTGTGCATCTTCATTATTTAGCCTAATTTCCCCCCGTCATTCTGTTAATCTTTGCCAACTTGTTGATTGTCAGTTTGGAGGCACATTTCTGGAGACGAGCCCGAGAGTATTTGCAGCCGGACCTCTGTCAGTAGCGCCAAGCAACACAGCCACAAATTGGAATGTGGTACAGTTCTGGGAAAGTAGCCAAGATTTAAATTAGACAATAACCTCTGCTCTCTCTATATTGCCTCTCTTTTCCAGCTGCAGGCCCAGCTATTTGTTTAATACAGTCAGCCCTGTAGTATATAATAGACTGATATATGAGTCACCGCTCAGCAGTTTGTGCTTTTCAGATTTATAGAGATTGAACAACGGGCCAGTTTGTGCTTACTTTGGTGCTCTGTGAGGAATAACAGGAAAGAGAAAGTTGCACAGCAGCTTGGAAAGTAAGGAAGGCCCGGAAGTCTGGTACAGGATTCAATCATCTGGGTTACAAGGGAAAGAGAGTTAAGCAGACTTCTAGCTGGCTGCACACATAGCTGCAAATTTATTTTACAATTGTCTGTAATATTTCAAATCCTTCCTTATGTTGGTTTTAAAATGAAATTTAGACCTAGTTGCTTATTAAAAACTTCAAATGCGGACCGATTGGGCTAATCCTGGGCCATTAAGATTTTTTGATTTTGTTCCTTTTGGACTATAACCCAGTAAAGAGGGAAAACAATTTAGCAGAGTCCTTTGATCAAAATATGAGTTATAAATCCAAGAGAAGATGATAGATGGGAACACATTCGGAATTACTTTTTCCAATCACGCATCACAGAAAATGTTCCAAACCTTCATCCGACTATCACTAAATTGAAAAAGTGCACCAAAATACATGCAGTTTGTAGACCAAAAAGGGTGGAAGTTTTTATTTTAAATACATAGGAAAAAAATCTGATCAATGTACTTGTTGATCACCAATCAAAAGGAAACAAAGAAAAAAAATGTCAAATTCCAATATCTGGCTGATTGATTTGTCCATCTGTACTCTCTATCATACAAGAGATAAAAAGATCAATTTCTGGTGGTTTTGTCTGCTCTAAAACTTACAACATAACATTTTATTCACAAAATCACATATAAGTCTTCCACTGACTTCACAAGATAAGAAATAGATGGCTGCTCTGAGTTCATCACTAAAAGCTCTTGACAGTGCACATTCCCAAAGCCATTTATAATGAGTGCATTATCCAGTAGTGGCACACAGGGAATAGGAAAATGCATCAGGGCTGGCGGAGTAGTGCAAGAGAGGACTTCAGCTTTCAGTTGAGCTTTATGTGGATCTAAGTCCCAGAGCTCATAAGAACCTGACAGATCAAGAGAAATAGCATCATGGCCACTAAAAACAAACCTGCTCGTCTTCTTTTGTCCGATATCTGGGCATACAACTTTTACATATTCGGTCTCCTAACTGCACACCAGCTTCTTACATTTGAATAGAAATACAGGAAAGGATGCTTCATTTAAAGTCTACACCTTTACCATCTAGGGCTGGTGAGAGTAAACAGCCCTGAGAGATGGCTTAACAGTTAAAGGAAGACAACATCGGCAAGCCGAGCCTTCTAGATGCCGCTTCCTCAAGAGCTGTGTGTCCATGAAATAGCAGCCTTTGTGAGGAAGCTACACCATGTTTCTGAAGCCCTCTCCATCACCAGAGCCCCTTTGTGGCTGTGGGCCAATGGCTTTGCACCCTGCTAGATCAAAGATGGAACCCCATTTAGCTCGTGCTTTCTTTTAGGATTTGCTCTTAAGAGTGCAGAGCAATTTTAACTGCGAGGGGAAAAAAGCCGGATGTTGGATACCGACCTGCATAGTAGTGAGACTGCAGGGCCCATTCTACTAGTCCATTATGAAAAATACTGAGAGCATCTTTGTTAGAGCTGCATTTGCAAGGCTTAAGCTTTACAGAGAAAAAAAAGCAAGAATTCTGGTAAAGATGAGTGTTTTTGGTATTTTGAATTGCAAGAATATATACTTTTTTATGGCGTTATCTGGATAAAACCTGTGTCAGATAAAATACAATATCTAAAGAATCAAAATAACTGCAACTAAAATCCTCTATTAGAAAGTGAGCTGCTAATTCATGGAACAAATCAGAGCAACCGGGTCAATAGTGAACTCTTCTCTTGTGCCATGATAATATGCAACATTTTTCCGTGGTAACCAGTTCTGACAACCTCAGCTCTTTTTGTTCATTATTCCTCTACACACACAAGCTTTTTTCAGAATTCTGTTTTGACTCTGGGAACAGACATTTGCAAACTATTCGCAGAGCGTAAACCATACTAGGTGTGATATTTAAACACAAACACATGCATTAAAATGCAACAGTGCAGGAAAAGATTTATGTGTAAAAACCACCAAAAGAAAAATCTGTAGACATGCAAGGATAAGAATTTAACAGAGAATAATAATATACATTATTTCAACATCCAGGCAAAATGATTAGAGAATCCAATATGTTCTTACATAGAACAAGAAAAAATATATATTCCTAAAAATATAATCAGCTTTTTCCCTTTGAGAAGGAATCACAAAAGTTAAAAATATACATGGTGAAGATTAAGGGTCATAATATGGATCTCTTAATTAACTTCTTTGGATAATAGAAGAAAAAACTAAAATGAATTAGTGATAGTTTAAATAGAGCAGAGATCATAGGCTCTAATCTGGGGCCCGGAGGAACTTTGATTGATACTCACAGAAAAGAGACGGACCCGATTTGATGAGTACTGTGTATTATTTGAAAACCATATGTTGATGATTTTGTTTATCAACTGTGTTGAAAAGGAAAAGAACATAACCTGTCACTAACGTTTTTAATGAGATATATACACTCTTTTAAAAACTTTAATCGACCAACATGTTCGAAATGATTTGCTTACAGTTATTGTAGCCTTTAGATTCGTAGGAATGTGAGGACTATGTGCTTTGCAATGGGACATTGTGTCCATGCCTGTCCCCTTCAGTAGTTGTCTCGATGACTAAATGCTTGAAAAAAACAAGTACCATTTGTTTGAGCTTGAATTTAAGCGGCTTAGCACACAATAGGCCATTACCGGATTAACATCAGCATGTGTTGTCATCGAGTGATTCATAATTTACTAATATTAGCAGCTCTGTGCCTAAATGTTCACTTACAGAACAAGTAGGAAGGCTTTACTCTGTTGATTCTGAAAGCATAATGAATCTCAAGAACTGCTATTAGGTTTCAGTGTAAATGCCCTCGAGTCAGTGTTTCTCAGTGAACAAAAATGTCCTTTAAGAAACTACAAGATATGACTTTGTGCTAACAGTTTACTCTCCTGTGATTGGCAGTCTTTCTGCCTAAACCAATGTGGGAGGCCATGCAGGAAAACTTATTCACAAGCAAATCTTACTCAGAAATCCTTAAAGTGACACACAGATTTCAGCAGTGCCTTTCACTCTGGTTTGTTTACTGCTGCTTGTTATCACTCTTTTACACCGTGTCTTTGTTGGATATATTTTTAGCCGCACGGAACGTGCTGAACGCTCAAACTATAGTTTGCCTTTCTACAGTCTTTCAGCAGTGCCATAATGACTGGAGAGCCTGAAAAAACATAATGTATATTTGCTGAGCTGTGAAATAGCTTGTAAGTTTTTTTTTTTCTTTATTTTGATAGTTAGGCTTGTAATTTTGGTTGGCTATACAAACTTAGGTTTATGCATCGTGACCGAAATATAACGCCTCTGTTCCATGTAGAGCAGTTTGAAGCCCTACTTTTGGGTTTTGTGCAGGGTAGTTCCATGATATGTCATATTTGAGGGAAATCAGTGATGGCATGTTGCAGCTCTTACTGGAATCACATTGGACATTTTCAGATAAACAACTTAATAGAAACTGCATAGTTCTGAAGGCAGCTTTTGTTTTTGAGGTTTGCTAACCAGGAAGCATTAAGGGAAGATGTCTTCCGGTTTCCCCAGGATAGGTTTGTTCTAGGAAAGCAAGCTGCCATGACACTATTTGAGGTCACAGTGGTCTGTGTGGTGTGCACAGCTTGAACAACTCTGTCATCAGTTTAATTCAGATCTCACGTAAGACTTTCTGCACTGCTGAAGTAGTACTGACATTTAGAGGCAAAGAAAAAGCGAGATGCTTACAGTGAACTTCCCCTCAGTGGCACCTTGTGTTGTTGACGACCAGCAATCCTAATGGCAGAAGACAGTACTGGGCTGGGGGGAGTAATGATTTTAGCTTTAAACTGAATTACCAATCGATCGGCCTGCAGATTAGAACTCAGCTTGCTGTAGACACGTGGAGTCGCTTTACAAACTGACCGCTACACACATTTGAGGGAATATATCTACATCCCAGTTTGGGCGTTGCATGCGCAAGGGCCTGCAGAGCGCAAAACGCCTTGTGATTGTCATAGAGGTGTCTGTGCTGCATTAGGTTGTAAATATTAGTTGAGAATTAAACTTTTCCAGTGGCTAGAACAATGGCTTTGTGATGGACTCAAGTGACTAACTGAAAACTAACAGCAGGCCAAGCTTTGACGGAAATTGCATAAAATAACACAAAGCAAACGGCCATGGGTTTCCCTGGATAGAGGGCCCGGTTTTAACTGTGGTGTTTTCACAGTCTTTTACTGAGGCCACTGGAGAACGTATTAGCACAAGTGTCATGTTCCAGGGAACACATGCTAGGCTGTGATTACTGGGCTCAAGCTGAACTGTAAAATCACTTGTCAGCAGTTGATTTGTTTCTGGAAAAAGCCTGGCCTCTTGATTGAATTAGTTTGGTGGTTTTCAGTGGGGAGCAAGAATGTGTCCAACTGTGTTACTCACTGACAGACAGCACTGATATTGTGACGTGTTGGTCATACTGTAAAACCAAGGGGAGTTTTGTTAAAGCTTATTTAAGAATTGGTATTGGAAGGAGGCATTTAGAGTATTTTTTGTCAGCTTGTGTTAAATAAAGTGGACCTTTTTGCTCCTGCAGTGTAAAAAACCCCGTCACATTTAGCCATATAGATGGGAGTTTGTATGCATGGAATGAGCTATAAGAGGCTCTTCAGGCATGGATTGTGCTGCTCTTTGTTGTCCAGTTCATGTTTACTGATAGGATCTGTGTGGTTACTCCATCATATTGAGGGTGAGATGGGGTCGTGTTGGTGCAATATTGCGTTCGCCCTGAGGTTGAAATAATTTTGTTTGCTGTAATAGCTGTAAAACACCTTATTTCCCACTGGACGTGCTTTCATACAAATATTTCTGTGCAGGGATTGAAAAAAAACAAAAAAAAAAACAGAGCATCAAAACCACTCCAGCTGTAGTCAGAAACAAAAAAACCTAATAAATCTGCAACTTTAGATTGCACCTGCTCTGTCTGATAATGACTGATGGTTTTGCAGTGATTCAGCAGTTGTGCATGATATTTTGAGTAGGAAAAGAAAATAATTTTCTGTGGATTTGAAGAAAAACCTAGAAATGTATATTCATGTCTTTCACTGCGCGGCTGCTTGGTTTATTCACTCTGTGTGTGCGTGTGTGTGTGTGTGTGTGTGTGTGTGCGTGTGTGTGCATGTGTGCGTGTGTGTGATCATGCAGACACTGGAGTCTTTTCACATCAGGATCAGCGTCCATGTAAGCTCTTAATTCTCTCGTCTTAAACAGTTATAGAAGAAATGTGCTGCTGGTGCAGAAAGAGAAATAAAAACACTGACTGCCTGGCATTTGCTCTGCCATGTAGCCATGTCTGTCTCTCGGCTCGGCTCATTTTACAGAGAGCCTTTAGCTGCGAATCCACTCTGTTAATAAAACCCTTAAAGCGCCACTTTTCTATGGCTTCACTGGGATTCTCCTCTGCCAGAACAAGCAAATCAAAGCAAGAATGTGACATTTTGTTTTGTTTTTGGAGCAGTTTTTTTTTCTGTCAGTGCAAATCCTTGGATTTGTTCAAAATGTCCATTTGCAAAGCTTCTTCCAAGTTGGCATACATGCCGTTGTTTGGCCCCTTGCATGGCAGCCGGCACTCTCATCTAGCTCGTCACATCATTTTAATTACAGAGCCTTCATTGTCTGCGCTGACCCATTTTAGCGTCAGCTGCACAGACCCTCCAATCACACTTAATTTCTTCTGGCATTTGACTCAATCGGCATTGCTGCAAACATGAGCTCCGAGTGCCCCTCTCTCCGCCCCCCAAACCTCACCAGAAAGGAACTGAGAATAACAACAACAATCTCCGCTGCCTGCTCTCATTGCAGCGGCCGGACCTACATGGAGTGAGCTCTTTAAGATTGATAGCAGTGGCAGGGGACATTTCCTAGGATGTTACTCACCGTTCTCCAAGGAGATTGGGAGCTGCTCTTAAACAATCTTTGAAACACAGTAAAATATGACTCACACAGACAGAGCCCGGGGAGATTCACATCGCTAATTGGCACTTGGACTTAACTTGATTGTGTTTTCTCTAATGAAGCTAATGAGATTTGGATCAATGTCCATGCTTGCAATGTGTAAATTAGCCAGATCTCTTAATATGATGTTTGTTGTTAATGACTCATCACTTTTTGATTTAGGCACATGGATATCTTTAAGGTTGTCATCTGCAGAACTCAGTGGTGTGTAGCATGATGAGTAATTTAGCCGATAATCTGTGGCAGTTAATGTGATCATCAAATGTGACGGTAAAGCTCCAGCGTAAAAAAAAAAAAAAAAAAAAAAGTTTTACAGCAAATAATGAAGACAATACTGAGAACACATCAATGATTTTCTCAGTAGTTGTATTTTGAAATAAGGGTATTGACATGTAATTCACACCATATTTCTGTAACAACCTGAATGATCAACACAAATGAAGACATAATTTGTCACATATTCAATACAATGAAAACATTTCACTAAGTGAATTTAATATTGTCCCTGTACCGACATTTTCAGTATGGAGATTATTCTTCAGATCTTGAAGATTCTGGGACATTTTCAAAATATTGTGATCTTCATTTCTTTCCAAGGATTTAATGACTGAACCATTCCAGCAGCTTTATTTTCTTCCTCTGCCACCCACAAAGAGTTTCCGGAGGAGTTTGCGATTATTGTTTTGGTGGAAATGCACCATGTTTAACCCTCATCAAGAATGCCTTGCTATATTTTTCCCTTAAACAATTGCTCAGTTGAAATTGCTCTTTTCCAGATTTTGTACAGTGTCATTCCTCCTCTAAATATATATGCAGTAACATCTGAAGGATTTTGTTCTCGGCTGACCAGACTGCATTCTCCAAGTATGTCATCTACTGGTCCAGATGTTCTTCAGTAAACTTTATATGAGGTTCTGCATTTTTTTCAGCAGTGGTGTCCTGTGAGTTGAGTTTGGGATTCAGGCGTATTGAAACCGTAGCTCTAATGTAAAATCAGCGATTACAATTTCCCCAAATGCTGCATTTATAAGTGCCCGTCCCAAGTATAAGAGCTTGTCGCTCCAACGCCGGAATAAGACCCCTGATGTCTCCTCATGGATGGTAGTTTATGATGAAATGATGGTCTTTCCCCTTCTGAGTTATGTATTCAACAGAGTGCAGTGTAACAGGTTTACTTTTGTTTTGACTTCCTGTTACTGGCATCGGTTGTGAATGGTTTGCAGCTTCATCAAAAAATATTTACAGAGAAAAATGTTGACATGTTCAATATTTACTTCACCGGCTGCATGTGAAGCCGACAAAAGGAAGACTACAGTTAGCTAATCCCTGCTTCATTGTGAGGACTGTCTTCATTTTATCTGCAAAGTGTTTAACATGAGACATTGTCAGCTCCCTTTTCACAGCACCAGATGAAGCAGGGCCTGCCCTGAATGTAGCCTTATCTTGTTCTAAATCAGAACAATTTTCCAAGTGCGTGCTTGAAGAGAGAGGGATATCTCTGGGACTTTAATTTATTATCTAAAAGACGACGAGGAACAGAGAAGCACTTCCAAGATAAGGCCACGGTAAGGTTAATTACCAGCCAAGTGGCTGACGTAACCCAGCCATGTCATGTCTCCAAGTTACACACAGCTGGGCAGTGAAGGAGTTTTAGCGGTTGACAGATGTTTCTCATTGCAGCCATGCACTTTTTCTGTCTGAACATTTTTGATAGAAACTATGTAAACCCTGGTTTTTAAGTCAGATGTAGTTCAGTGGGGCAGCTTCGGGCTAACGTGGCACCAGAGGCCCCGGTGGGTTCGAATCACCTGCTCCAATAAACAGAGCTCATGGCGCCTCTACTCGTTGTTGCGTAGCACAGTTAACACTTCTGCAGACTTCCCACTCTCTCTCCAGGGCATAGACTAATTAATGGATACCATTCGCAGCTGATTAGCAGTGCTTCTTTCTGTAATTACATTCTCATACTAGCCACTCATAAGAAAGGGCGTATAGAATAAAACCCACAATGCTCATTAAAATGTTCTCTCATTTAGATCTTAGTTTGTTACCATTGTTGTTTGGTGAATATTCTGATGAGTGTTTTGAACTTGTCGCCATCCACTGTTTTTAAGTGAGTTTGTAATAAATTCACAGAACTTTTATTAAAATGCCGTCCTCAGTCGGATCTCATCAAGATGTAGCCTCGCCATAATTCTGAGGAGAGCAGACTGTTTGCTCTCCTCACTCTTACAGAGGTGCATTGTGCTCCTGGGCCCAGCTGCTAGCCCATAATTCTTCATTCTATGTCCCATTGTTTCTACCTGTCAGCGCAGTCGTGTCTCAGAAGAAACAAAGTGGCTACCATTTTGCCAGCAGGCTATGTGTGGGCTGGGAGAGGCGGGGACATGTTGTGGAAACATGTTATTTCTTTCTAAACTGCAGGGTTTTAATAGCTTATCAGTTGCCTTAAATACTACCCAATCTTTACAGAGTGGGACGCACAAACTCTCTATTGTTTCCCACACATTTATGTGAGCCATGTAGGCACCGGAGTTAAAATTTTTACTGCAGAAATTCTGCAAGAGAATGATACAAGTTAAATAAAAAGGTAAACCCAGCTGACACTGACCAACAGTGTACCCCTCCCACAATAAACACACCCTCCACCTCTTTATTTCCCTCTAGTATCTCTCCTCCCATAGGTTATTTGAAGTTAATAACCTGCCACTGTATCCTGATACTTGGCTTTGTGATGCAAACATATCCTTAATTGCCATCCCATAAGAGCTGAATAGCCAGAGCAGATTCTCATTACGCTGGCTTGAATTGGCCAGGCCTCTCTCATCCTCCTCACCGTGCAACAATAACAGCAAAGTGGCAGGATGCGACTGTGCAGGTGGAGGAAAGGGTTAATGCAAACGTTCAAAGCGTGACAGTTTGTGTGAGTGACAGACGACTGTTGAGAGAATGGGGCTGCCCACTCAACCCACTGGAAGCCACTGACTGATTGTGCTTTCTTTTTCTTCTTATTTATAGTTCCAGAATAACAACAACTACATGAACATGGCCGAAGCGAATGGCGCCCTTCTCGCTGCTGGGGATGTGAGTACGCTTTACTTTCCTTTTGTCCAAATGTCCTTTGAAATAAGTCTGTGCAAAGACAATTAAATGTGTATTTTGATTTCACAGAAAACAACACAATCAACCAAAAATGTATATTATTCATATTAGTTGGACTTATTCTGCCTTTTCTACATAAATGGGGGGATTTTCTTTATGCAACTTTCATAAATTGCATAATTTTAATTTTCAGTCAGACACTTTATGGCCAATTTATTGTAATTGATTTTATACCTGCCAATGTAGATTTCAGCTGGTTCTAATTTCGTTTTAAGAAAAAACTAATTTCTACCCTGTCGATACATTTAAATTTGACCTGTTTTAAAGGTAAACATTTTTAGCAAAATAACGCAGTGAAAACAACGCAAAGTTACAGAGATGTCACTCTACATCAGCAAACCATCTGCAACTAAGTTGGCATTTATTCTATAACTGTTTAAGTAAAATCCTCCACTTAGTGCAAGAAGTTTTTATAAATGAAGCTAATCTAAGAATAAGAGCAAATCTCATTTACACCTCACCACACAGACTGTACCTCACTAACTTGCTTTTTTTTCATTTGCAGCCCTGAAAGTGTAAAGTGTAAACAAGACGTACACAAAAATAAAATTCTTTGTTCAGCTTAATATTGAATAGAAAAAAGAATCCTGATATATGTTGGACTATTAAACCATTAACTATTTTTTTACCATATGGTGTCTGTAATCTATCAATAACTGTATTAGAACACATTGTGTGTATGAGAGAGAAAGAGAACAATCACAGTTAAGAAAAAATTCAAAATAAAGGCAAAATTACTACAAAGTTAAAATTAAGTGGTTTTTAGCATTGCACATTTAGTGATTAGCATGATCTTTTGACTATTCCTTGTAGTACCAAAAATGTGAATTTCAAAATCATGGCAATATTTCGTAATTCAGTGTATCACATAATTTACAGAACTGACTTACAAAATATTTTCTGAGCCAAATGATCAAACTCATAATAAAAAGAGGATGCAAGCTAATGCTACCTTATTAAAATTCTCACTGAAAGGATTGTCAGTAGAAGTGAGATGTTAATTTACTAGAGACCTTTGCAGCATTGAATAACAATCTGCTTGAAATAAAAAATATATGTTGTTACACTTGTTTTTACTTAAGTGTAGTATGAACATCAGCGCAGCTTTCTGAGAAGATATTAGTCTTTGGTGAGGACGCAATCACTCAAACGCATTTGAACCTACAAAACATTAGATGCTGTGTTGCACTGAAAAAAAAAATCTTCTCTGTTTTCATGATCAGATTGGACTTGCAGTTGAATTTTTAAAAATAATACATTTGGCCCCTTTTCAGTGGTATAAGAAATTTGAAAAAAGAAAAAAAAAGGATTTCTAGGTGCAATAAATATAAAAATTCCAGCAAATTTGAATAAAGTAACCGATTACTATTCTTTTTATGATTGATTAGCTCTGCTATTAACATATTTGACCCACATGTAGCAATTTGATTTCCAAATGTGACCACCAGTTGGCCCCTACGTCTTTGTAAAATGATAGAAGCATACTGCTGCATGTTCTTAAATGCATACAGGAGTTTACGGCAATGAAAAGATGAGCCAGTCTCATCCTACATTTTGGTGTGAGGAGGTAACTGTTTTGTGATCTCGCTATAAATGCACCCCGTATCCCCAGCTTTCTGAGATAATGCTGCATCTTCCAAACACCTGTTTCTTTTCCTCTTTGTTGAGCTATAATAAAGGAGCAAAAAGACATTCCCCAGTCATATCACCATCTGAGTAGCTCTATGTGTTGGCACTTAGAAAAAGTGAAATGTCAGCAACAGGATTTTGCTTTAGAGTTGCAGGAATAATACCGTTAACATTCTTCTAGTGATTCTATGGAAGCCTACTGCTGCCTCTGTGAGCTGTAGTCGAACTAACAGTGAGCTAAATTTACCCATTTTATTCCCCCTCCGCCCACTCCGGTGCCCTGTCATTAGAGACAAGAGTACCAAAAATACCCGTCGTCCTCTGTGGCTCAAACGGTTCAATCTCATTCAGAGATTGATCGGGCTTCAAAAACCACAGCAAAGCAGCATCGCACCGCTCCAAAATACAGAGATAGATGTCATTGTTAACCTCATTGTTTTCATTCATGTCAACGGGGCAGCAGAAATGCAACTGCGACACACAAGACCAAGCAGCTACACACACACACACACACACACACACACACGGCGCAGAGCAGGCGACCTTGTGTTCATAAAATGGCCTTCTCACAAAGCCACAGAGCGTTATAGAAGAAGTCTAATTTTCCCCCACGTTTACGCTGACTGGGCATATCCCCTGCATCCACGGGCCGCGTAGGTCCGATGCAGCGGGGAGCACATCGACACAGTCTGCTTGGAGAGCGTTCAGCCCCCAGCTGTGAGGGCCCACTGCGGCGGTGAGGGAAAGAGGGGCTTTCAGGGGATCCTTGATGCAAACAGTCCAACTCATTTGCATTTAATCAAAAGGAACAACTGTTTCCAGTGTTAGGGCACAGATGGTATTGTGCATTTAAAGGAAAGAAAGAGGGAGACAAAGTCATAAACATAGATCGTTATTCCTGATATTGAAGTTTTCTACTGTGTGCTGCAGTGTGAGCTTTTGCCTTGTATCTGACTGGATGTGCACTGGAAATGACGGATCCTTTATTACTGCTCTATGATAAATAGAAATACTTTTACTGGATCAAATGGTATAATGAGATGTATATTTATGTCTTTATTTAAAAGGCCCTTAATTAAAAAAAACAAAACAAAAAAAAAAACATATTGTGTTCATAATTGACATAACGCTATCTTTGGCAAAAATCTTCAGACTCCAAATTACATATTCCATCCAACTATGGTTCAACTCTTCATGAACACAATTTGGAAAGTTTTAGCCTTTAGTATTCAGCTGATATTCGAAGTTTACATGCACTGTAAAAAATAATTAAAATCCTAAACTTCTCTTGGGTGAGTTAGAATTTGCTAAATGCCAGAAAACATAGCAAGAACTTTTTTTTAAAATATTTTTTGTGACTTACTTCGAATTCAAACTTTATTGCACATTTGCTCAGAATCAGAGATAATTGTATATTAAATTGAATGTGTTGGGTCAAATGTTTTGAGTATAATAGTTGTGTAAACAGATGAAGCATCTTAAAATTGTTCTCAAGTTTGAACCAGACTTGTGACATAGTTGGTTTCTAAATCCCTGCCATTATCATCTGCGCTTTCCCTCATTGTTTAAAGAGATTTCAATCATTCTTCATGTAAACTCTTGAGTTTGAAGGCATTAATGAATAAATCTCTGACACATTATTTCTCTCATTAAAATGGCATTTAGCAAATGGAATTTGTTTTGGTAATTCTTAATGACATAAAATGAGAAGTTCAATTTTATTTAGCGAAAGAAAACGGTGAGAAAACAGCGTGTATGTGTCTTTGTATTTGGTGTATGTAAACTTGTGGTTTCAACTGTAAAAACTGATAGAGACACACCCCAAAAGACTCGCAGCTACTGTATAATTGCAGTGGAAGGTAGTTCTGCAAAGTATTGACTCAGAGGGGCTGAATACAAATGCTGCACACTCAGTTAAATAAAAACCTGTTTATTCTCATCTGCTGTTTGCACAGTGTGTATAGTAAATCTCATGCTGTATATATTGCTCTGACAAGAAGCTTCTACTTCAGAACAGCAGCCCTTTATTTGCTGTGTTTGGATGGCCAGTGTATCATTTACCTTATGCACTTAGAGGATGAGATAAGATGACCTTGGTGTGCCTGGTAAAGCTCACATCCTAGCAGGGAAAGGTTGACTGCCTCCCTCAGGGAAAAGGGATACTGTACACTGCGATTGTGTTCCACTCAGATGCATCACTTTACTCTTGCAATCAAATTAGAGTCATGTAATGAGCTATAAATATGTAGAAATGGACTACAAATGATCCAAATTTGAAATAATGTTGATTAGGGGTGCCATGCCTGATGTTGTCATTTGAGTAGCTCCACTCTGCCTGTCTAGATATTCGAAACTGGATCTTCAACCCCGCCTGTATTGATTCCGAGGCCTATTATAGGCAGTAATTGCATGCTGCTGCCTTTAACAAGTCTTGGTTATTGCATCTGTGAATTGGATTACTACGTTTATTGAGGGACTGGGACTATTGCCTGAAAAGCCTTTTCTTGCTCTTTGTCCTGTTATTGTAAAAGGAAAGGCGTTATTAACGGTTTCTCCCATCTGTTTTCTTCTGTTGTTTTTATGTTTCATTAAGTTTATAAGAAGTAATATTAAAGGGGACGTTTTATGCAAAATTAATATTTTGCTAATTTTTTTATACTTTCATTTGAGTCTGCTTTTAAAAAACATCCTAGCCGTTTTTTTTTTTTTTTTTTTTTTTTTTAGCAAAAAGTTACTTTTTTTGATGTCTGGAAAATTAGCTGTTTCAAAAACCTATCGATTGTTAAGTCACAGCCGACAGGCACTGTACTGTTACCTAGCAACCCCAGTCAAGCCCACCCATTCACCTAGCAACCCAAGCTGAGCTCCATAACATTCGGTCAGCTGGGTTTACCTTTTTGCTCTGTGTAGCGGCTGCTGGAAAACACAAGTGTTTCGCTGTTGATTTACAGTACAGAAACCACGCTGCATTCTTGTTGGTTGTGCATGAGGCTTTCTAATGCTTTTCAAAGATGTACAATTGCATATTTGCACATTTGTTTGCAGCCATTTTCATGTGCAAGTGTAAACATTGAGTTGGGGCCAGCAGCAGCTAATTTTCTTATTTGGATTTAAAGTGACAGCCCAACAGCAGACATTCATAACATAGAAACTGACTAATAAATAAAGTTTTTTTTTTTTTTTTTTTGTAAAGACACCTAAAACTGAAATTATTGATGTTTCAAGTGAAATAGTGTTACCAAACCAAAATGATGTGGAGGTAAAAGTAATTTTCTGGTCAGACTTTTGCTCTATTTTTCTTGTTTATTCCCAGTGTTTTAATTTGAAATACAAATATTTCAGTGACACTGAAATGTATATATTTTTCATTTGTTTACATTTTACTGAGGTGCATCTATGTAACCCCAGAGAGAAATTTATCTCCAGGTAAAAATATTGAAAAAAGAATTCAGACAAAAAAAATATATAAAACGTTAACAAGTGAACTTCAACAACACACTACTTATAACTAAATCTGCTTTTACAATAGGTCTTTAAAGAAATAAATCTTGCATATTTTTTCATACAGTATCTGTGTTGGTTTTGCTGACACAGAGACAGTTACCACCAAGAATAGACAAGTGGGTATTTCCCACACAACTGTTTAGGATGCTCCCACAGGGGTAAATCAGGCCTCTCTGTTACATGCCCTGCTCTGCCCTCATACAACCGAACTCTGGCTGGCGGTGGAGACACACGCACACACATCCACATGCACACTACTACTCTCTCTGTTGTGTTCCCTCTTGCCCACCCCTTAACATGTACATGCCTGCACAACCAAAAGCCAGCATCTGACTTGGCACTTAGCTGGGCTGAGCCTTTCAGAACAATTTAAATGGATAATCAGGCTGGTGATGCAAAGAAAGTGGATTGTGCATCTCTTAATCTCCAAACAGAGCTCCCTAAGCTGCTCCTGGTGCAGAATTAGACTGGCTTTATGCGAAATGACACCAGACAGTGTGTGACACTGTAACACTCTGTGGGTTCCAGTAAAATCTGGCACCTCTACCCTGGGGAGAAGGCTTTCTCAACACAGACAGCTGACATCTTCCATAACCCCCCATATGAGACACAACTCCATGTCTCTATTATCGGTGCCCCTAGTGTAGATGTTAATTTGCATCATCATTAGCAATGAGAGGAGAAGCACACAAGCACGGTCTTTGATACTGATCTTGCTCCGTCCGCCCTCCCCCACTGTAATATTTTGTTTCCCTCTGTCCTTCTCCATCGTCTTCCTCTGTGTTTTAGAAGACAGTAAACACTAGCAGTCTTCTGCACTGGGTAAATATCTGTGTTACACTTAAAGGTCGCTGTCATGCTTGTGTTGTTCTCTTTCAAAAGTGGCTAC
This sequence comes from Poecilia formosa, assembly GCF_000485575.1. Classification (NCBI taxonomy): domain Eukaryota; kingdom Metazoa; phylum Chordata; class Actinopteri; order Cyprinodontiformes; family Poeciliidae; genus Poecilia; species Poecilia formosa. Next base: position 1,477,963 of record NW_006799985.1, on the reverse strand, counting down.
GACCTCAGCCAACGTTCATCTTTGACTTTTGTCTGAAATCTCACGGTTATGACTTTATAGCACACCTCTCCATATACTATCCATTATCAGATATTGATCCATTCCAATTTATCTTATGTAATGTAACTGTACAGGAAATCCTAGATCATTAATTGCACGTGAGCAATGTTTTACCAAATACTTTTGTACTCTTACTTGAGGAGTTTGTTTACTTTTACTTGAGTGAAAATATGTTGAAATGGTATTACTCTTTCTTGAGTGCAATTCTTGGATACTCTATGTATCTCTGCCACACACACTCTCCTTGAAATGGTAGCAGCATCATGCTGAGGGGCTGCTTTTCTTCAGAGCTGATGGGAAGCTGGGTGGAGCTAAACACTGGGAAGAAAACATGTTAGGAACTGTAAATTGCTTGTGACTGGGTCAGAGGATCACCTTCCAGCAGGACAAAAAGTATAATCACACAGTGAGGGCTACAATGGAGTGGCTGGATGATTGCATATTTGATTCCAGTTGGTTAAAATCCAGACCAAAATCCATCTTAGAATGAAAATTGATATTCATGCAATGAATGGGTAAAAAGAATCAGTCTACATATGTTAGGAAAATATAGCCCAAAAGACTGTAGTTTAGTTCTAAGTTTATATACAGTCATAGCTTTATATCTGGCTGCTGAGCACTCAGCAACCCTGAAAGAAAGCATGCAGTTTTCTGTTGGAGTTATTGAAGTGCTGTTCAGCTGTCTTCATATTGCTGCATGATATGATCCAGATGAGACTGGAACCAGATCCAACGGCTGACCCTGCTCCATGTGGGAAGCTGAAAATGTTCGACAAAGACTAAAGATGGGTGATTTCTGATGTTTTCCATTTGCTACTGGAAATGCCTCCCATGATTCAAGACATTTTGGTTTGGTTTAGACTTAAAACATTTGCTAAAGTGCATTCTGCTGAACACCTGCTGTAAGCTACAATCAGTTTTCTCTGTCTTGTAATCGACTAAAAGGAAACTATGCAAGAACAAAGCACTGACAGTGTTAACTCCGTATTGAAAGTGTTTGTTAATGATAAGGACCTAACATTTTCTGTGCTACCCAAAATCACTATGAATTTGAATCTGGCTTCCTGTGGAAAGAGAACTAATTCTTTAGCCCAGAGGGAAGAAATATAAAGTGGCACACAAACAGTCATGGAGCAGGGGGAGACACTGAAAAGGGAAGCGTAACACTCTTATTACTCTCTCTGCCTTCTTCAGTTTTTGTAAAGACAGCTGCCCTGAGTAGACAATGAATTAGTTTCAAGTGTCAATGTGCCAAAGCAAGCCAGGGGAACATTAATACTCCTTAATCAAGGTCTGTGTTGGCATATTCCCTTCCTTGTCTTCCTTTTGTTATTCCACCCCTTACCAGACAAAGAAAGGCAGAGCAGAGAAAAACTGGATTGTTCAAGTTATGTCTGCTGACTAATGTTAAAGTGTTTAATATAGCTCATGTTTTTGAGTGAAAAACCTTTATATATGCAGGGGTATGAGCTTTATTTGCATTTACATAATTGCTAAACCTGCAATGCATAATAAAGTACTTGGATTCAAACGCCATCAAGGCTTAGAAAAATGTAATAAATTCTTGTGAGAGTTGCATTCAGGTGTGTGTAAAGGTGAGTCAACAGAAGGATGGATGTGCAAATAGCTATAATCCAAGATTATTTTGTTGGCCAAATGGTTTCACACCTGAATTCCTCTGAAATTTAAATATATGATGAGTAGTGAAGACAGCTTGTCTCACAGAAGCCCAAGTTCACAGTTTTCCTTTCAAAGTCTGAAATCAAGAAATATGTAAAAAATAAAATAAAAATGAGCGAACACGGCTCACTTGAGAACAAAAATGATGACATTATCTCGAACACTGAACATGGACCTCAGTGCGTAAACCAGTGGCCACCCAAGGAAAAGGAAACAGAAAAGTCTATTGTTCAATTTATGTTCATATAGAAGAGGCTTCCCAGTTAATTTAACCAATGAGCTGGAAGAAGTTAAGTGAAATCCTGCCTGAGTGCAGTTGTTTGGAGACTTAAAAAACAGGCACCCTGTTGAGGGATTTAAAAGTTTCCCTTTACTCCAGAGCAGTGGCTCAAAATGAATTTATGTTTCATACCATTATGGTTATACGGTGAGAGATAAATATGATGTTACAAGTTATCTAATTACAAGAGTCAGAGCTTTTATTCTTTTTAAATCCATTCTACAGTTGGTACAGTTTAGTATTTCAACACATTTTAGCTAAAATGCAACATAATGTTCCAAGTATTAGCATTGAAAACCATGTCAGTTTTAGTAGGTGATGCTATGCGTGCGTGCGTGCGTGACTCAGCAGCAGCAGAAATGCCTAGAACTTCAGGTCACATGCTGTGCAATAATGTGGTCCCACACTGTGGTCATTGT